>NW_027495922.1:0-220567 GCF_021521415.1 Bidens hawaiensis
CTTTAGAATAGCCGCGTAAGTTTCAACTGCATCGGAGATTTGAGTATCACATGTACACAAATAAAACCCGCGCGCAACGCGCGGGTATAAAAACTTGTTATAAAATGACAATAAATTTTTTTATCGCTTTTGTTAACAACAATTATATTTTTCGTTTCTAGTATTTCTATTAGTATTATGAATTTTCTATTAGTATACAAAATAAAAAACAAAAAAAAAACAAAACAAAACAAAAGAAACAAAAGAATCGTCTAACCAATAAGCTAGATTGGAACTCATAGGACCTTGAAATTCATATTTGTTTGTTAATAATAATAATAATAATAATAATAATAATAATAATAATAAATATAGACCATGTTCATGCATCCCTTTCCACCATTTTATTTTAGAGCCCACATCACCCGTCTTTGGAGCCTTAATTATTCCATAAGAAGGTTCTCAGTCCTTCTAGGTAAACCATGAAATCATACATCAATCCTGCAAAACCTTGTTCTAATTCTCCGATACTATGTTTTTTGTTAAAATCCTATAATGTTCCTTCTTGATCGATTCATGCCGAGTTACCTTTGACTACCGGCTATCTTTGACAAACAACACGAGGCGAAGCTATTTCTATCACTAGTTCATCAACAATCATCACCATATAAAACAAAAATAAACCATCGTTTTTGTTTTTTTTAAACCACCTAGTGTCAAATGTGATGACAATTGTAATCACATCTTTATCCTCAAGCACTTGAAGCTAGTAGCAAGGTCTTGAAGTTGTGAGAAATTACTTCTTACCTTAGGAAATGTCGAACCGATCTCGACGTCAAACTTCTGTTATAAACATACTACTTGAATTATTTCCTTACAAAAGCTTAATACCAATTAGTGCCCGTGTCAAAATAATATCACATGAAAGCAGTGTCGCAGCGACACTGGTCCCACGACACTAGTTCAGCCTTCAACTATGTCGGTATCTCTTCCTTCCCCAAGTAGGAATAACCAATTGCCTAGATTCCACATTTTATTACCAATTCAAGATCAGTTGCCACTTCATTAGGAATGTTTACACTTACATTATGAATACTTCGATAAAGCACTTGACTGGTATAACAAATCCATGCGACAAATCCACCATTGAAAATTTTCTTTCTCCTTAATACAGCATGAACGACAACGCGTATCCTGTTTAATACTAAGTCATGCTTGTTGTCGTCCTACTAGTGCCCTAACATTCCAACCTATTAGAAGCTACCTTTCTATTATGACGTGAGCTCTAACCCAGTGATGTTGTCTTATAACATAATGGTACCCTAACCCCATAACCATACTAAAACGTGATTACTGTGAACTTATTCTTTCTTACCCTGTAGGTCAAAACTTTTCCCTACCCTGAATAGGAGTAATATTTGATTCATGAATTCATGTACCGTCCTTATTCCAAATTTAGATCCATTTTAGCATATCAACCTAATTTTCTTGGTGAAGATATGTCTAATGAATGCATAGTTCTACCCATCTAAGTTGCAACGGGTGGTCGTTTCCTATAAACTAATCATCGAGGCTTTCTTTCTCGAAAGTCGAATTACTTCTTGAGCCTTATTAATTAAATCTTCCAAGACATGCTTGTCATTTTATCCATATAATCTTAATTGATTACTTACTATGCTTCTGCTAGCTAACCTTAATCACCATTCCTGAAGATTTATAATCTGGCTTTTTTTTTTATTCACCTATGTTAAATATCGAGGACGAAATTTCTTTAACAATGGGAGAATGTAACAACGCTATATCTAGGGAAAAAATTTCTTTTTTACTTATGACTTGAGATTAGAAGAGATAATGTGACATAAGAACCCATACATGTGGAGAATACATAAGCGGGATAGAACCATTAGACATGGCACAACTGTATATCATTAGACTTGACCTAATCCACTCTAACCATCAAACTTAACTAACATTGAAATCTGACTATCCAATCTAATACCTAATGTATGTGTATAACTCTCATCTATAATTTTGTATGTATATATATACAAGTATTACATAATCCAAAATTAATAAAAATACTTACAACACATATATTATTTAATTACATTATGCATACTCGTGTGTATTAATTACATCCATTTAAACTTCTCGATCTCATCATAACTATCATAACAAATAATTTTAAATTATACATTATTACACACAATTACAAGGTCGTTCAAGATTAATTATTTCAAAATTAATTGTTTTATAAAACTATTAAACCTAGTATATATAATACTGTTAGTGCACGGTTTTGAGTCTCCAGTCTTTGTATTTATTATTAACATATTTGTCTTTTGTTTTGTGTAATAAACAATTAAGTTATATTGTAGTTCTCTAATGTATGAGTCTAGTTCGCTAAGGATGTTTAGCGAACTAGCTCTAAGTTAATATCTTCCTGATTCGTTAAGGATGTTTAACGAATCGGGAGATGATTCGTTAAGTTATTTATCCTTTTATGTATGTAACGAATTGGGTGTTAGTTCGTTAGGGGATGTTAACGAACTAACCCCATCGTCTATTTATATGTGAACCCTGTTCACAACTAATATAAGTTTTGAGAATTAATTAACAAACCCTGTCCAATCTCTCTCGATCTTCATCTTAATATTATACATACATACACATACTACTACTGATAATATATACATATAACATACAATCAAACGTAACTATGAGCTAGATCCGAGTTAAGAATTAATCGTATACATACAGATCTGAGATCTGTTTATTATTAAGTGTTAATTCAGAGATTCAAATAAGTGGTATCAAAGCTTTCAGTGCTCTTGTTTACGCTTGAATTGACTGATTATAGATATTATTAAGTTTATTATTGTTGATTTTGGTATAAGTTTGATTACAGTTTGAATTTAATTCAATTTGAGCTTGATTTGGTTTGATTATGGCTTAATTGGATTGGATCTGAGATTGCTAAGGTACTGGGAAGTTATTGTGATTTGGAATTGGATATTGGATTGTGTTTGTGTGGATTGAGGTTTGGATCTGTTTTTGGCCAAAACAGGGACAAGTTGTTGGTCAAATTGGTTTTGATTATTGGTTATTTGAACTACGAATATGGTTAAATTGAATTCGCGTGGCGATTCCGAGTGTGTTGATCGTCTGTTTGTGTGATTTGGTTGAAATTAGAGTTAGTATTACAAATTTTTGTTTATGGATTTCTAGGTTTGTGTGTTCTTCATTTCCAAAAAATCTGGAAATCTTCTTTGAAGATTTGAAAATTTGAATACACGTACATTGTGATTCGTTAACATATTTAGTCAATTCGTTACTAATTTTGGCTGTTTCGTTAATCAGTTCTCTATATATTCTGATTCGTGTCCAACTGATTCGTGTGACACGCGTCTACCTTGGGAGTTGTGTTATAACAACCGTTGCCACGTGTCATTTTGTGTCATGGTTTGTTACAAACGGTTGTAACAACCTGATTCGCTATAAGTTGATTCGTTAATCAACTATAGCTGGTTCGTTATTTAATTCGCTAAGTATCTCTTAGTGATTCGTTACAGGAACTTTCTAATTAGCTAAGCTTACACTTCGTGATTTACTTAGTCAATTCGTTAGTTTGACTGATTCGTTGACCATTTGTTTCGTTGTTTGACTGATTCGTTGACCATTTGTTTCGTTGATTGATTGATTCGTTGACCGACTAATTCGTTAATCATCGGATTCATTTAAAACCATTTCTGATTCGTTAACATTAATCTTAACTTTGTTAAGGTGTGGTTCATTTGAAACTGTTTCCAGTTTGTTACACTGTTTACAGTTTGTTAACAAATTTTCAATTTTAATCCTCAAAGTTTGAAACATTTACAAAAATGGCTAGTATGTATGCACTAGCTTCTCAAAACATGTTGATGCAACAAATGCTACAACTGGACACCGTAATTGGTTCACATTCAAAATGTCCAAGTTTGATGAAATTTAGCGATTTTGCTATATGGGAACCCCTTTTCGTGCTCACTTGGGTTCTGTTCATCCTGATTGCTCTTATTGCCTAGATGAGGTATATATTGCACCAATGATTGGTGATGACACTATTGGTTTTACTCTCAAAGCTATTTCTCAATATTCACAAGAAGAAAAGAAAGCATTAGAGATCGAGATAAAGGCTTATTCTACTCTTACTATGGCTTTACCAGAAAATATATTTCACCAAGTAGGTAGTATAAAGAGATGTGCTTCTTTAATCCAACATCTTTGTATGCTAAGTATGGGAAATACAACTGAGAGTAAGAAGGTGATGCTTAAGTTTCAATTTCGAAACTTTAATTTATTAAAGGGTGAAACAGTTGAAGAGATGATTACCAGATTTAATCATTTAATTGCTGAGATGGATAAGATGAAATTGGAAGTTTATGAGATGGTTAAGATTGACACTATTAAGGGTGTACTACCAAGTTCCTATTCCACATTTTTAATGGTTCTGAAAGAAAATAACTATTTCTTGAATGAAGATTTGACTACAATTGAATTCTTGCAAAAGATTGAAGCACGAGAATACGATCTTAAGTGTTAGAAATCTTCCAAGGAAAGTCAAGATGCTGCTTTCTATGGTGGAAGTATGCCTCTAATTTCAACTATTTCTCCGATAGCTGCTTTCCTTACCCAAGCCGCTAGTGAAAATGAATCAGCTATCATTAAAGATCTAAGAGCTTGTTTTTACACTGCTGGTAATTCTGGATCATCTGGTGGTTCTGGAAGTTCAACTACTACTAATCCATTTGCTTCATCACCTAGTGTCAACATGAAGGAAGCTAAACAGAATTTTGCGTTTCTAACAGCCTTCATGTCTTCATATGAAAACTTGGTGAGTAGTAAGATAGCCACAAGTGATCTAACTGATGAGGATTATGATCAGATTGATCCAGATGATTTAGAGATTATGGATTTGAAGTGGAACATGGCTATGATCGTTCGTAAGGTTAAAAGATTCATGCAAAGGACTGGTAAAGATCTTCCCGCCTTGAATAAGAAATTGGGATTTGACAAGTTAAAAGTGAAATGTTATAATTGTCAAGAGTTCGGACACTTTGCTAAGGAATGTGACAAATCGAAAAAGGAGTATACCAGTCCTCGTGGTTAACATCAAAATTCTTCTACACCACGAGGTAGTGATGCTGAAAAGAAACCATCTACTTCTAGGTCACAGGCAATGTTAGCTGATGGAAATGATTGGTCACACCGACCGTTGTGTAATGGTACTCAAGCTAATTTTTCTATTTTTGGGCTAACAAAAGATTTTCAAGATGCAAGTGGAAGTGAGATGCCTTCTGACAACGATTCTGGATCTGATTCTGACGACTCTTGTGACAAGCCTCCAACGGTGTTTGCTTGCATGGAAATGATCAATGAGGTTAGTCATTCTATCTCTGCTACTTCATCTGTTAATGTAACATGTGTTGAATGTGAATCTAACAAATCTATGTTCGAATCTTTAAAGAATCATAATGATATTCTAGTGAGAGAAATTGCTTCTATAAAGGATACTTATCGACAATCTCTTGAATCTCAAATGAGATCTCGAGATAAGATTGAAGCATTGTCTATAAGTAACCATGATCTTACTGCTGAGTTATCTGTGAAAATGACAATTAATGACCAAAAGTTTCAAGAAATCTTGAAACATCGTTCAAAGATAACCGAGCTTGAGAATGAGGTTCTTGAATTGAAGAACAAATTGGGTAAATTTAGAAACTCTTCGTTTTTGTTGAATGAAATTATTGAAGTATCTGGAAAACAAAAGGATTCTAAGAAAGGGATAGGTTTTGTTGAAATTCCTCCACCATTTCACAATGATTATAAAATCAACCCATTTGCTAAAAAGGAAGAGGAGGTAATTGTGAACGAACATGTAACTTCAGAAAATCCTAAAATTGTTCAATCTGAAACTGTTAAAACCCAATTTGCTCCTCCAAAACCTCATGTTGAAAGCAACAGAGTCTTTTTTTGAGAATGTTGACAAAGTAATTATCGATGGTGTGTTTGAACCAGAGGTTATACACAAGAATAAGAACATTCCTAGTTCTAATCATATTCTTTGCGAGCCTCATGAATTTGAGGAAGCTGTGTATGGTTCACACAAGCCTCATGTGACAAAGGCAGAACAAGTGAAAGTTAAACCTGTGAAGGCAAAGAAATCAGAAAAACCAAAAATTTCTGATGAGGACTTGATGCGTTTCGTTAATCCTCCTAGTTCTAAGCCATCATCTGCTAGAGTTTTCAAGTTAAAAGGCATGAGTACTATGTTCACTGAAAAAAATATCCCGATTAGTATCATTAAACCAGAACTAATTGAGAGCGTTTTTTACAATGAAACTGACAAGTTGAAAGAGTTGGAATGTCAATACGTTTGTGCCAAAACATCGAACTCATCAGACCCGGTAATGAAAGCAAAACAATTGTTAAACAAGCTAAAAGGGTTTAGTTTGTCAAATCAACTGGTACAGATACATTGAAAAGTTTTTCAAATTGTTCTAACCTTGACTTTTACATGAAAAAGAATTCTGTCAACTCTGATGATTTGGCCAAACGATTCACTGAAAATGTAAAGTATCAACCTTCGGTTGCATATATTTCTGCCAGACCTCAACATGGTCATGTTGACATGCGAAGTTGCTTTTTGTATGGTCAAAAAGGTCATGTGGTGAGAAACTCTGGTCAACAGAAAACTCAAAATCTCCATCCTTTTGTCAAGGATCATTCTAAACCGATTCCTGTGATAAAGGAGATCTTGAAACGACTAATGTCGTGTGACGATGATACACATATTATGTTTTCTAATGTGAATCCTCGAAAGGTGATTCATGTTAATGAGACTCATGGTCAAGTGAAACCCAAGTTTATTCCAACTGCACCGTTATTCAAGAATGAAAATTCAAATGTGGTTCAAGCAGCTTACTTAAGACGAAAGTCTAAGAAGCCGGTAACTTATTCACAAGTGGCTGAACAACAGTTGAATTCTGCTAAGTTTAAAATTTCTCAAGAAAACCAAAAGGTGCCCAAGACTGAGGCCTGGGATGCCTTTTTGAACTAATCATTTTCTTTTGTGTGTAGGGTACATCCAAGACCATTTCTGGTGAAAACAATATTATGGATAGTGGATGTTCTCGTCATATTACTGGAAATATCAACCTCTTATCAAATGTGAGAAATATTCAAGGGGGTTATGTGGCTTTTGCTGGGAATTCTTGGGGTATGATTACACAAGAAGGTGAAGTTTCGAATGGGCATATTACTTTTGAGAAAGTTAAATACCGCGACAAGGTAGATCATAATTTATTAAGTGTGTCGCAAATTTGCGATAAGCAGTACACCGCGGTATTTACTGATAAAGAGTGTCTTATCTTGAAACCGGGATACGTGATTCCCGAGGACATGGTTGTCATGCGATCACCACGATCAAATGATATTTATGTCTTAAATATGAGTTCTAAAGTATCTACATCTATAGAAACATGTTTTGTCTCTGGAGAAGGATTCTATTCTATGGCATCATAGAATGGGTCACATTCATGTTCGAAAGATGAATTATTTAATATCTAATGACTTAATTGAGGGTGTATCGTTGAGGAACTTTAAGTTATCTGATCACTGCATTGCATGCAAGAAGGGCAAGCAGAAGAAAAAGTCTCACCCCTCTAAGTTATTGAATTCCATTGATACTCCTCTTGAACGACTCCATATGGATTTGTTTGGTCCTGTGAATCATGCTAGTATCTCTGGGGATTGGTAGTGTCTTGTGGTAACCGATGATTATTCAAGATACTCATGGTTGTTATTTATGAGTTCGAAAGATCAAACGCCTGTTTTGGTACAAAACCTTATCACTAAGATCGAATCACTATACAAACAAAAAGTGAGGAGAATTCGAAGTGATAATGGAACTGAATTCAAAAACACTGTATTGGATTTCTTTTGTATTCAACAAGGAATTCACCGAGAATATAGTGCACCTTATGTACCTCAACAAAATGGCGTTGCTGAAAGAAAGAATAGAACTTTGATTGATGCTGCAAGAACCATGCTTGTTGATTCTAAGCTTCCGTCCAATTTTGGAATGAGGCTGTGAATACAGCTTGCTATACGCTTAATCGGGTTTTACCAGTTAAACGACTCAAGAAGACAAGTTACGAGCTTTTGAACAATCGAAAGCCTAATTTAAAGTACCTGGAATCGTTTGGGTGTCCGTGTACAATGTTGAAGAAGGATGCTGGTAAATTTGAAGAAAAAGCTATCGAAGGTTATTTCTTGGGATATGCATCGCCAAGGAAACGTGTATTTAATTTCAATTCTGGTTGTATTGAAGAATGGTATCATGTGGACTGTCAAAAGTACACTACTCCTCCTCAAGGGAAAGGTCCCGACTGGATGTTTGACTATGATGGATTATTAATTCATTTACTCCTTCAACTGAACACATCGATGAGGATCTGGTTCGAGCATACTTTGAAGATCATTTGGCCATTACAAGATTTTCAAGTTCTAATGATATTGAAGCTCGACCTGATGCTCCAACTGAAGAAAAACATGTTGTTTCTCTAATTACTGTTGATAATTTATCTACTTCTTCTGATGATGATCAAGCTGAAGATCAAGTTAATGCACTTGACAGTGATAATGTTTCATATCCTGAACTTGGTGAACATTATACTAATTTATTTGATAATATTGTTGTTACTGAGAATCCCACTCTTCGGATTCATGGATATCATCCACAGGAAAACATCATTGGAGACCTTGATGTGGGTGTACAAACACGTCATCAAGTTGCGTCGTCAAGTGAGAATAACGTATTATGTGCCTATGCTGACTTACATTCCTCTAGAATTGTAAATGTTGCTAAATTCACTTGCTTTCAATCTCAAGTTGAACCAACAACGCCTCGTATGGCTCTTCAAGATCCTTCTTGGGTAGAAGCTATGCAAGAAGAATTACAGCAATTTGCAAGGTTGGGTTTTAGGACTTATTCGACAAACCTCCTAGAGTTAAGAAAGCTATTCCGACTAAGTGGGTATTTAAGTGTAAGAAAGACGATCGAGGAGTGATTGTCAGAAACAAAGCACGTTTAGTGGTGCAAGGTTTTCATCAGCAAGAGGGTATTGATTACACAGAAGTATATGCTCCAGTTGCAAGATTAGAGTCGATTCGAATCTTCCTGGCATATGCTGCTTATAAGAATATCAAGGTCTATCAAATGGATGTTAAAAGTGCTTTTCTCAATGGTGAACTACACGAGGAAGTGTTTGTTTTCAGCCTCCTGGTTTTGAAGATCCTGATTATCCGGACCGAGTTTACCGATTAAACAAGGCCCTGTATGGTCTACATCAAGCCCCGAGAGCTTGGTATGGCACGCTTGCCGACCATCTGACTGATAACGGCCTCAAGCGAGGGACTGTCGACTGCACTTTATTTCATAAGACTGTTGGTGATGATCTTCTCCTAGTTCAGATATATGTCGACGACATTATCTTTGGGTCTACAAACGACATGTTGTGTAAGGAGTTCGAGAAGTCCATGCAAACGAAGTTAGAAATGAGCTCGGTGGGAGAGATGAATTTCTTTCTAGGTTTGGAAGTTCACCAGTCTGCAAACGGAATCTTTATTCACCAGACTAAGTATGTGAAAGATGTCTTGAGCCGATTCAAGAAATCTGCCGGAAAAATCCCTTCTACTCCTCTCCCTGTGGGTCACAATTTATCACCGGATGAATTGGAAGATACCGTTGATCCTACCCTCTATCGTGCCATGATCGGTTCTTTAATGTATCTAACGGCTTCTCGCCCCGACATTATGTTTGCTGTTTATCTTTGTGCTAAGTTCCAAGCAAGTCCACGAGTGACTCACCTAGCTGCGGTTAAGAGAATACTTCAGTATCTGAGGGGAAATCCAGACATCGGGTTGTGGTACTCAAAGGACGATCACTTTGAGCTTACTACCTACTCGGACTATGGAGGTTGCAAGATCAACTTCAAATCAACGACTGTAGGATGTCAATTTTTAGGAAACCGGCTTGTTTCCTGGAAGTGTAAGAAGCAGACAACGGTCTCCACTTCAACCGCCGAAGCTGAGTATGTTGCAGCCTCGAGTTGTTGTTCCAAGGTTTTGTGGATACAACAACATCTTCGTGACTACGGTTTGAAGTTTCTTACTACTCCTATTTTGATTGATAATTTTGCTGCAATTTCTAGCACAAAGAATCCCGTACAACATTCAAAAACAAAACATATCGAAATTAGATATCATTTTATACGGGATTGCTTTGAGAAGAAATTAATTGACCTTGAGAAAGTACATACGGACTTTCAGTAAGCCGATCTATTTACCAAAGATTTTGATAAAACACGTTTTCAATTTTTTCTTGGTTTAAATGGATTGAAGACCCTCGCTGATATCCTTAAACAAGGATGATTATCTTTATTTTCTGTCATTTTCTTTTAAAATTTATTTTGGTTTTAGGGGGTGAAAAACTAGAAAATACAAAAATACTGTGCCTTTCGTTTGTATAGATAAAATACAAAAATACTGTGCTTTTCGTTTGTATGGATAAAATTCAAAAACATTTGAAAAATTTAGAAAAATCAAAAATATTGTGATGTCATTTCTTAATGTTTTTCCATTAAATATTTTGAAAAACCAAAAATATTTTAAAATTTGAAAATCCAAAAAGATTGTGATTCCAGTTTGTACAGAAAAATCCAAAAATTCAAAAAGATTGAGAAGTTTGTTTTTATTTATAACAACATTGAAAAAGACAAAAAGATTGTGTTTTTAATGTATGTATAGAGAAAAACCAAAAAGATTTTTGCATGCATTTGCTGAAAATTATGTCAACTGTTTACATTCGGAGGACATATACTTGTATATGTTTGGTCCTGATAGTTCCTTGAGAATCATCAGGATAGCCATTTACCTGATAATGGAAAATAGTTGGGGCGTTCGTTATGCATTTTTTTTATTATTTTCTCGCTGAAAACTATGTCGGTTATTTAAGTTTGTGAAGCATGCTTGCATGTTTTGGTCATATTATTCACTTGTTGAATTGATAGGTTAGCTATTTATTTATTCACTTAAGTTAACTGGGGCGATTAAATTTTTCTTTATCTTGTTTTATGCTCCTCAAAGTTTTGAGTTTTTGAAGCAAAAAGAGAAAATGATAGTACATTGACTATTTTGACCCCAAATCCTGCAAGAAATAAGCTTAAAAGACTGTGTGCTTAATCATTGGTGTATTGGTATGGTAGGTCATAAAACAAACAAGTAGATTAAAGTATGTGATATAAACATAAAGAAATGCCAAATTGAAAGAGGTGTTAGTCTCTAGGAAAGTCTTGGTGAGGATGGCAGAAATGTAATAGCCTATCATACTCAAGCCTTATACTTGTTTTATAATCCAAAAATAAAATAAAGCAAATAACAAGCTTTGAAGTTCTGCACACCGTGAGTCTTTATGCGGCTTAATCATCTGGGTATTCATAAGCATGAATATTTCACTCGCTTTTAAAGCAAACCCAAAGTCATTAAATTTGATCACTGCTGTACTTCGTACAAATTTCTAAATTACTGACTTGATCAAAATCCGCTGTTAGTCATACATGGTTCCTCCCTTGCGTGCGTCTTAATACCATTAAGAAACGGATCCCAGGGGATACAATGTATGTAAGTCGACAGATGGACTCGTGCATACTCACTCATAGTAAAAGAAAATCAATGCATTGCTCAAAGATTTCTATAAAATTCAAAATTTTGATCAACAATATAATGGTTTAAGTCAAGTTGGGGTGATATGGCAAAAATCAAGTTAAGCTTGAACCGAGATTAGAGGCTGATAGTTTATGATATTCTGTGCTTTAATTGAACCGTTAATCATATCACAAAAACATTTGAAAGTTTGTTAATAGATTTAAGTGGACAACAATACCAATGACCGCCTTAACGCAAGTCATAATATCACTGAAATATAAAACTGTTATGGAAGAGCAATTTGGTCAACATGATTCTCTGCTCAAACTCAACAAAAATACAAAAAATATGTACTGTTTTTGAAAAACATATATAAAACACAAAAAGATTTTATACTTCTTGCTTCGGATTCTTTTCATGTAAATACATTCTTTATATATTACAAAATACCAAAAATATTTTTCATTTCGTTTTTACATATTATTTAATAATTTATTTATCTGTTTCATAAAAATGAAACGGAGTTTAAGGTATTCGATTATCGGGATAAATGGTCTCGGAAATTATTTAAGTTACTTAATTTAAATTTATTAATTCCTTAAGTCTTTAATTATTTTAATTCATTGTTTATTTTATTTAAAGTTTTAATTAAATAAAATTTAATTCGTTAGTTTTGGATAACGAATTAGAGTGTTATTTTGACGAACTAATGTCTTGTTCGTTCTCCTAATTCGCTTCCACACTCTGTAACGAAACACTACAGTTCGTTATACATTTTTAACGAATCAAAACACAAATTGATTCTAATTCGTTATGCCACGCATTAAGTTTCTTTTAACGAATTGGCTGATTCGTTAATTTAAATTTTTTAACGAATCTGTTTGATTCATACATGGGGAAGCGTGTAAGGACTGGATATATAGGACGACGTGAAACGAAAAGTCGTATACTATTCACCTTTCTTCCTTACTCTTAGCGTTACTCTGCTCAAATTTTTCATAAATTTCCGACCATCGATATTCGACCTTCTGAATATACCATTGTGTTTGTAAGGTATATATGGTTGTTTCTTTATGATTTTCGTCAAAAATAATACATCTTTGCTAAGGTAATTAGTTGATTTTGATATCAGGGTTTACGGTTTCTGAAACCTTGCTTAATCAGCTTCAAACTCTGTTTATACACTTAATGTTGTTATAATTTTCATAGGAATGTAATTCCGACACCCTTTGTGATTTTTAATCAGATTTTGATTATTGAATGCCGGGTTTATTGATTGATTGTTGGTTCGGGGGATTAAACACTGTTTACGTCCTTAATAACCTAACTTATTTTTTGGTTTCGAACCTCATAACCGGTATTATTGGCTTCGCTATGAGTTTCCGAGACTCATAGAGTCATTTGTTCAGCTACTCATCGTAAATTATGGAGTAATTGATTTTCGTTTTGCTCCTTTGACCGTCTGTGTTCTTGATTAATTTTGACTTTGAGAGTCAAAGATTAAGTCTATTCATTGACCATTCATTACCCTTAGCGAATTGGAACTCCTCCGTGTCCAAGTCGTTAAGGATTTACACGAACTAGATTAGCGAATGAATTATTTAACGAATCAGAATTTAATTTGTTCATTTTAACGAACTAGAGTGTAGTTCGCTCCTTTTTAATAGTAATTCGTTAAGTCTATTTCGTTAACATATTTACTTGATAGCGAATCAGTTGATTCGTTATACTTCTGTAACGAATCAGACTGTGATTTAAAATTATTTAAATAATTAATGATATTGTAAATTAATATAATATTCCAAAGGTCTAATCGCGTCGATACATTAGTTATACACACGGGATTAAACCATAATTATCTATAGTTTACATTTACTTGCTTAAAGTATATAACACTTGTGTGGTTTCTAGACTCCCACATTACTAATATACAATACTATTTATGGAACAAGACCCTCCTATTGATGCACCACCACAAGTTCAGGATGCACAACAAGCTTAAGATGCTGCTGAACCAGCTGACGAAGCTCCTTTACTTCTTTACGATCCTCGACACAATGTGTGTGATTTTGTTGATACAGACTTTCCTGATGAGGATGTCTTTGTGGTATGCTGGCATTTCTATGCCGATCTCGTATCCATTACGCGATTACTGCTAATCCGGATATTAGATTCAGCATAGTTCATCAATTCTGGAACACCGCTCAATATGTAGAAGTTGAGGACCATATAGCTGCTGTGATAAATGACAAACCAGTTGTCGTCTCCGTTGAAACAGTTCAACGAGTGTTATAATTTGATGATACAGTTGATGATCCGAGTGAATTTGATAAAGACCTGATCAAGGGCTTGTTTAGGCGATTGTTTTATGCTCATAGTCTCACTGCATCCATGTATAAAAAGGCATACTTGTGTCCCCAATACAAGTATTTACTCCATGTTCTTATTCATTGCCTTGGTGGACGTAAGGCTGGGTTTGACGAATGCCGTATTGCACTACAATCAGCATTTGTTGCACTTATCCTGAACAAGCGTTACAATTTTTCTGAATTGATCTTTGATCATATGAAAGAAAATTGTATTCCAGGAAAAAGATGTGTGAAGTTCTTGATGTATCCACGTTTTGTTCAACTGTTTGTAATTGATGCTATTAGAGATTTGGTGCTTGATCCTAATGATGCGAATGATAAGTTTAAGTTGGAGAATATGACAGCAGACACCATGAGACGAATGAAACTGTACCGTCAAGCTCGTCCTCCCAGATTCAAGAGGTTGATTGGTCATCCTGCTAATCCTGATTATGTCTGTCCTCCCGAGGATCGCCGGATCCATGATGACTCTGATTCCGAGCGTGAGGGAGGAGAAGGTGGGAACAACGATGGCAATGATGGGGGTGACGTAGGTAATGGTGGTGATGGTGGTAATGGTGATGTCGCGCTTAGAGAGCAACATGCTGTAGTCGAAGCTGTGTTAGCTGCTACCATTGCAGCTCAACGTGAACGTAAACGAAAGGGTAAAGCACCAGCTTCTGAGGTTCCAGCAAAGAGATGAGTATCAGCTGGAGCTGGTGTAATTATTGGAGTTCCACCGCCTCGTCAAACCATGTCCCAACGCCCGGTAGTGCTGCTTACTACTAGCACTCCGGCACTTACATTGACAACAACGATGGTCCCTCATGAGCAGTTGGGTATGATTCCGCAATCGGCCTTAACTGAAATACCATTTTCGTCTGCTACACTTTCTACTGTTCCTCCAACACCGTCTATGAGGCCTCCTCCACCTAGTGATCTCTCATTTATGAGAATTACAAGGCCTCAGGGACCAATCCAGCCTGTTCATCCATCTTTGTATGCTATGCCACGCATCGTCAGACATATATGCTTTTTAATCTATTACATTTGTATGAAAATCAAATGTCTGCTGACCGTGTGAATCAAGAACGCTTGATGGAGAACCAGAAGAAGCTAATCAGTTATGTTTCTTTCTGTCAAAAGGAAACAAAAGCCCTACGTGAGATTGTTGAGTCTCATGGGGTGAAGCTTAAAGAACAAGAGGATCTGATCTTGAAATTAACTTACAAAGATGATGATTTAAAGAAGATCAAGAATGATGAGGAAGATCCTGATGAATCTGATACTGGTGGTGAGCCTAAACAAACTCAAGACCCAGCTTCTGGTGCGGGTACGAGTTATGTTGATGATTCGAGCAAGTAGGTTATTGTTTATCATGATTATATGGCTGCCAAACCAATTGAGATGATCGAGGCCAATACAATTATTTTTATTGTTGGTGAGGGGATGGTTAGAAGTATGGTGAATGCCGATGAGATAGATGTGGGGTAGTTTGTTGATAAGTCGCTGACACGAGAGCAGATTGCGATCTTGCTTGGTCTGAATGAAGACAAGATGACCGTGTTAGAGACTGAGCCTGATGTTGAGGTAATTAATGATGATGAGATTTTAAATGATCCTACGGCGGAGATGAGGACGGATTTTATTTATGAGAATGAGGAGGTTGAGGTGGAAGATGTGACTGCTGAGGATTACCCTGATCTGTTTCAACACACCAATGTTGATCAGGGTGCTCTTGTATTTAATGAGAAAATTGTAAAAGAAGCAGAAGATCATCTTGAGAAGACGTCCAAAAGGAAGAAAGTCGTTGATACTAGATTTGACTCGCTTGAAAATCCAACTGATGAAGACATTGCCAGATGGTTTAGTCATAATAAAGTTGGTAAGATTATCAAGGCATATCGGTATGTCGATCAAGAACGGAAAGATGAAGCTGCAGCTTGGGTCAAAGCAAACCAAGTAACTTCTTTCAAGACCGTATCCATGTTTCATGGTATAATTGTCTCTTGGCTATATGACTCTGATCTTAAGGTATGTATCGTGAAATGGGAGAAGGGGATCCAGTACTACAAGAAGATAAATGACGTTCTTACCCTACCGCGTTGGGATGTTCGTACCCTCGCGTGTCGTCTGTTTATCAATCGTGGTGGCGACCCGACAGTTGAGTGGTTTCATCAACACTTGCTGTTCGAGGTCAATCATGGTTTCAAATTTTTCAAGCCCCAGGTCCCCACACGTAAACGTATTGATGAAATTGATCCAAGGACGGGCTGGAGGAAGCTTGTTCTTAAGGTAAAGCCGCCAAGGACGATGAAACGTGTGCCGGTGAAGACAATGCACCAATATATGCATCTATCCTTTAACCGCTGGTACTACGACAATCGTACTAGAGAGGCCATCATTGTGTTGGGTAAAGGTTTGAAGACTGAACTTATTAAGATTATCGACCTAATGTGGTTGGTTAATTTAACCGAGACCGATAATGACGTGCTGCACAAGAACAAAATTTTGACTGAACGCAATGAAGATTATTATCTGGCTATGCAATTCCAACGCGTTGTGCGTGTTTGTTATGAAAACGGGATTCATAGCTGCAGAGACTGGCTGTCCAAGCGTTTCAAGTAAATTTAAGACATAGAGCTCAAGATGAGGGGGTGTCTGTTAGTGCACGGTTTTGCGTCTCGAGTATTTGGATTTATTATTAACGTATTTGTCTTTTGGTTTATGTAATAAACAATTAAGTTATATTGTAGTTCGCTAATGTATGAGTCTAGTTTGCTAAGGATGTTTAGCGAACTAGCTCTAAGTTAATATCTTCCTGATTCGTTAAGGATGTTTAAGGAATCAGGAGATGATTCGTTAAGTTATTTATCCTTTTATGTATGTAACGAATTGGGTGTTAGTTCGTAAGGGGATGTTAATGAACTAACCCCATCGTCTATTTATATGTGAACGTTGTTCACAACTAATATAAGTTTTGAGAGTTAATTAATGAAACCATGTCCAATCTCTCTCGATCTTCATCTTATTATTATACATACATACATACACATACTACTACTACTGACAATATATATATATATGGGAGGGTTATTTTGAGAACCATGGTGTGTTTTAAGAACTTTAAGAACTCAATTTTGAACCACACATTTAATTAAATGATATGAAATATGTGGCTGAGATTAAATTCAATTAAAAAATGAAGCAGGAGAGAGAATACGTATTTTTGATAATTACACAAGTTTAAACGTTAGTTACACATGTGTAAAAAGTCGATTCGGTATGTAAAAAAATATCGTAATTTTTTGTACATCACTTACACTTACATATTACACATGTGTAAAAAGAATTCGAAAATTTTTTTGTTACGTTGAGTTTTTTCGAGTTCTTAAAACTCAAATTGGTTTTCAAAAGAAATCAATCATATATATATATATATATATCATACAATCAAATGTAACTATGAGCTAGATCCGAGTTATGAATTAATCGAATACATAAAGATCTGAGATATGTTTATTATTAAGTGTTAATTCAGAGATTCAAACAAATACAACATTATCTATAAAAAAAAAAAATTCAAAGACAACACTTATTAAAATATTGTGAGCTCAAAACTCATCTACCCAAACTTCCCTTCCTTCCGAGTATCGTCACATAGCATACATACATGCTAATTTTATTATTATTTACTTTGTAATATTAATATTATTATAATTAATTTAAACCTTTAGATAAAAACACAAGATCTTAATTTAAACCACCCTGTAAATCCTACTTCCATGTCTTGAGCAGGCCACCATTCCCTGTATCACGATTATTTTTATATATATTATCCTTCAATTTCTCAAAGATATAACAAAAGTCAATGCATCTAAATCCCACCCAAATCTTGGAGACATTTAACCAAAGTCAATTACTTGAAAATCTTCCCATATCTCATGATCCCTGCAAGAATCCTCTGATGTCTATCCATATCTTTGCAACTCCAATGTCTAATGATGCAAAATTAAAATGCAGAACCATCAACCAATCTTTTAGCATGGAAAGACTTTGCTACTTCTATAAGATCCTTCATCCTTGATCATTTTTCATCTCATAAACCTGCTACTTTCTCTACTGATCTAACCATTGAAGCCCAAAAACAAATCTATTCCCAGAAGCCTCATAATCAATCCCAAGAAGAACCTAAACAAGACCATCAATCAGTTAAGTTTTAGCAACGATGAACAATATCTATTTGTGTGAGTTCAAATATACAATCACACTAAATCAACCCTAAATCATCCTAGGAACCTCCTAAGCATTCTGTTTCATTGCCGTGATCGAAACCAAGAAGGGTAGCTGCAGCCATCATCGATCGGTTATCACCTACACCCCTCCTAAACATTGTAAATCTAACACCTACAAAAATTATTCTAAGTTCAAATCATTCCTAACTTATTTCACAGAATATTACAACTCCTTATACTTCCATTCTTGATCAACAATAGCCCTAACTGGACCTATCAAGATCACCCCTTCATCGTGTACGGTTAGGTAAGACAATCCCTAGTCGTGAACCTACTGTCCGTTCTGGTTCCTGCTGTAATCTTACCCGAGAAAGATACCTGAAGCGACCATAAATAACCGAATTTTACAGCGCCTTTTGCGCTAACATTCTCAACCCACAACAGCCCCTAAATTCGATTCAGCAAGCTATCCCTTCATCACACGGTTTAGTAAGATACTGCATCCGTGGAAGTCTTGATCCTGCCCCTAGATCGCTCCTAAAAAGACACCTCTGGACTCCCTTGAAGCTCCTTAATCGTACCTAGACTCAGCCCTAACATCAGGTACACAAAACTCAACCAAAAATCCTTGTTTAAATCGTTTACTTTTGAGTTTTATACACAAAGTAGGCACACTTGATATCCAACATGGTCAAAAACATTAAACCACTGTAATTACATAAAACTAACCCTATTAACTTTACTTGAGTCAACCATTGACATACATCATGAGTAAAACCATTAAAAGCGTTTCTCTCTAGGACATATGCACGTAAAAATCCTCACAACTTGCATGTAAACAAGAGTATTTTCTTTTAACAAAAGTGACTTTTCACAAATATATTTCCTGGTATTCTAATTTGTCCAAGAAGTGTATTTTGACTTTATACAAAAACATAAAACCAAGGCATACCCAAAATAGTAACATTTTTGCATAATAGATGATTTTGGTGAAATAAACACACCAAATGGATTTCATATTTGAAAATATGTGATAAAATAGTAAATTTTAAGATTATATAAATTTTGGAAGTTACAAACATGAATTTTATGATTAACGACCTAAGAATTTTATTTGTAAGTTAAACCTAAAAGAAATCACATTTCTGTCAAAACTAACGATATCGATATATAAATTTTGGTTACAAGCCATTTTTTTACTCAAGATGTAATTATTAACACTTCATATAATTTGAGAGTGTTTATTTTGTTAAACAAGAATTATGATTATTATTCTAATTATTACAAGATTCTGGTAAATATTAAAGCCATTTTATTATAAACATTAAACCTTATTTCACTTTAAAATATAGATGTATATAAGGCTATATCAACGTACATTTTGGGGGAAAACATAACCGCGTATCTGCCTACCATTGGCTAGTTCTATAGTATAAGGCGTGTCTAGCCTACTGGTTGCTAGGCCTAGGGAGTTTTTAAACTCAGTGGATATGAAACTTAGGTCAGCGCCAGTATCAAATAGGACAGATGCAAAATGGTCGTTAAGTAGAAACGTACCGGTTACCACATTCGGTTCTTCTTTTGCTTCGCCCGCGCCGATCACAAAGGCTCTCCCGCGAGCTTGGTTTCTCTTTTGCGGGCAATCCCGACTGAAATGTCCTGGCTTCCCGCATGCGTAGCAGTTGTCGTTTGCTCCAGCTTCCTTATGGCAGTTTATCCCCTTGTGCCCTGGTCTGCTACATTTGGCGCATACGATGCTTGCGCATTCACCCTCGTGGTGATACTTGCATCTGCTGCACCATGGGCGAGGCCCATTGTACCCTTTTCGCGATGGCTCCAGGGCTTGTATCGCGTAAGCCCTTACGCTCTCCTGTTTCTTGAATGGTGGTTGCTTGGAGTCGGACCCTCGGTGAGAGTTCCATTTTCTCTTGGGGTCAGAGGTTCGCTGTTCGTTCCCGCGCGAGGTCAACATGCCCGCACGGACCGTATCTCTTGTAAGAGTGATGGCCCGCGCCACTGCCTCATCAAAGGTTGGAGGCGCTGCGGCATTGAGCGGAACTCTGATAACATGGGGTAACCCAAAGATATACCTCTCTATCTTTTTCTCCTCCGTGTTCGCCATATCCGGCACCATCTGGCAAAGTTCGTTGAATCGGTTGTTGTAGGCGTCGATATCAGTTCCTATCATGGTGTGGTTCCAAAATTCCTGCTGTAGACTCTGAATTTCGGCGCGAGAGCAGAACTTCTTCATCATCATTTCCTTCAGCTCCTCCCAGGTCTTGTGGAGAGCAACTTCTCGTCCCAATGTTTTCACTTGAAGCTTCCACCAAGACGAGGCCGCTTCTTGAAACATGCAGGTCGCGTAAAGGACCTTTTGATTTTCACTACACCCGCTAATGGAGAGAACTGTCTCCATTTTGTCGATCCAGTTGTAGAGCCCAATGGCCCCTTCGGTGCCCTTGAATGGCCAAGGCTTACAGGTCATAAATGTCTTATAGGAGCATCCTTTGTCCAAAGCTCCTGATTCGGGTTCTGGGGTTTCGGTCTCTTGACGACCCTGACTTGATTCGGCCTTGCTGGCCTCATGCGTTGCGATCGCCTGTGCGATTATTTCTGCGAGTTCCTCGGGTGTCATGGTAATTCCCTTGGCTCTGGTTGGAGGCATTCTCGTTTTTCTTAAAAGATAACGAAAATATATCAAACTTAGCGCATGTACCCTGAGCACATAATGTTCTTATCCCTAGTGTTCACTAGACATTGTGTGACCCGTGTTCCTAAGTGTGTGTGTGGTTTTTTTTTTTCTTTTGAAAATATTTTCTTTGCAAAATATTTCATGCGATTCCCCTACGGTTATAGTCTAGGTTAAAACTTCTTTCCTAGTTCGCTATAACCAGTGCTCTGATACCAATCTGTCACACCCGGCCCTAAACGGCGGAAACAGCCGGGTGCGCTCGAGTGGGAATTGATAATCAAGCACGGGTCATTGCAAACATTCAAATAAATTTTCCATTGCGCATGAAATGTCTAGTACAAAATACATTACATTGTTTAGAATTACATATAAAAACATCCACATATGAAAATCGTTGAAGATTTCCGCGCCATATCCCCTTACACGGCGGGAACAACCACGCGTGTGGAAGGGATAGAACTAAAATCTTCCAAAAACCATTTTTATAGATGTTCTGCGTGAAGTGCTCTATGTGTGACTCCTTGCGCTACTAATTATCACCTGAAAGACACGTAAAAACATTTGAATCAGTATAAACTGAGTGAGTTCACAAGTTTTGTTGACTTGATAAATCATATTGCATCATATCCTTGATAAAACCATATTGAAACATATTTCTGATAACATCATTAAAACATATGCTTGATAAAGCCGTCCCGCGGGTTACGCGCGGACATTTCTGAAAAACCGTGCTCGTCCATGCAAAGTGGCGCTGCCACTACGAGCTAAAACAATACCGTCCCGCGGGTTACGCGCGGACGTTGTGCTCAGAAAACTAGGCGCTCGTCCATGCAAAGAGGTGCGACCCCTACGAGCGGGCTTTACAACCAGTAGTACTACCCCATGACCATACTAGGCACTCGTCTATGCAAAGAGGTGCGACCCCTACGAGTGGGTTGATCAAACACAGTAGTCCCTACCCTTAGAGTTCCATTGACGAAGTGATCACTTTCTAAATCTTGCGCACTCACATTGAAAACCAAGATAAACACCATGAACAGATAATCGTTTGCATTGCTTGTAAATATACCATGATAAAACATAATTTAAACACGTGTCCCTCGCCCCGAAAACAGTTTAAAAACAGTGAAAATAGGGGCTGTGAGACTCACCTGTGATTCTTGTTAAGTGATGGTTTAGAGAGAGATTAAACGAGATTCGGGTTTCCTGATGTTAGCCTCGAAATTGGAAGTCTAGAATATGTTTAAATAACAAGAAATATGTGTATTAAGACCAAGTAATCGAAGAATATAAGGGCTGGTCAGAAAAGTAAATCTCAAGACTAAAGTTTCGGCTTACCTAGCGATGGAACTGGAAACGGATGCTTGGGAGATGGTTAGTGCAGAATTACAGGTTTAAGAGAGGAGTTTGAAGTGTGTTTGTGTGATATTTTTATTCAAGAATTGATACTGATTTATAGGCAAATTCAAGGGAACACAATCCCTTGATTTAGGGGATTGAAATCTTATTTATATTGGGTGTAATGATGACAAGGTATGGGGTTTATTATTATTTATTTTAGGGATGGGGGTGATGGTCCTAGGGAGTGGTTATAAAGGTTCTGATGGATTTGACAGTACATGCAGGACTGTGGTTGGTGAGAGTAGGTGCGGCTGACAGCTGATATTTCGTGTTACAGTATACTTTTCCTGGTACTGTTGTCAGTGTGCAGTCAAAAGGTAAAAATCTCTGAAACACGCAACTGGTTTTTTCTGGGCGGGGGTAATCCCCTTACATCTGAAGAATAGACTAAGTGTTTTGTGCGTGTAGCCTTGTGCGTATAGCCTTCTGCGTGTAGGCCATTTCTTTGAACGTTGTGGGTCCGGCGGCTCCAGTTGGTCTTCGCGCAAGCGTCCTTGTAACGAATCCTGCGCGTATCACTGCGCAGGCGTCCTTATAAGGAATCCGGCGGGTCCATCTGGCTCTGCTGGAACCAGCGTTCTCAGAGTTTATTAACAGGGTGAACTTTTGGATTTAAGCGAAAAGGTGGTTGGTTTCTGTGCAGACGTTCATGCGTAAAGGGTTTAGTTTTAAGGTGTCCCGCGGGGATTCTTCCCGCAGGTGTCGCACATAACTCCTTTTTATTTGATGCGGGTAGGTGCGTAACCTTCTCGTAGTCAGGGACGTTGAGTTTCATTTGTAGATTCTCCATGAGGTCTTGGTATTTCAACATAGTGATCAGTTATGTTGAAGTCAATTCCATCTTGGAGCTTCAAACAAACTAGCTCTCAATGTTCCCGCCATGCGGGGAGGTTAGTTCCCTTTTTCCGCGCGCGCATAAATGATTTGGGTCTTAATTAGGAAATTAGGATATTGTTTGAACATAGTTTTACTTATTGATCATTGAAGAGGTATGCGACCCATTGGACAGAAACGACATAAAATTAAGTTATGAAAACACAAAACCTGTGCGCGTGGCGCACATAACATATGCCCGCGCTGATCCTAACATGGCGCGCATCGCATCCGCGCATGGCGCATATAACATATGCCCGTGCTGATCCTAACATGGCGCGCATCGCATCCGCGCAAGGCGCATATAACATATGCCCGCGCTGATCCTAACATGGCGCGCATCGCATTCACAATTTCCTAATAATTAGGTTGATTACTTGGTTTATGGGATTGGGAAATTACCGGGTGTCACACATGAATATTTCACTCGCTTTTAAAGCAAACCCAAAGTCATTAAATTTGATCACTGCTGTACTTCGTACAAATTTCTAAATTACTGACTTGATCAAAATCCGCTGTTAGTCATACATGGTTCCTCCCTTGCGTGCGTCTTAATACCATTAAGAAACGGATCCCAGGGGATACAATGTATGTAAGTCGCCAGATGGACTCGTGCATACTCACTCATAGTAAAAGAAAATCAATGCATTGCTCAAAGATTTCTATAAAATTCAAAATTTTGATCAACAATATAATGGTTTAAGTCAAGTTGGGGTGATATGGCAAAAATCAAGTTAAGCTTGAACCGAGATTAGAGGCTGATAGTTTCTGATATTCTGTGCTTTAATTGAACCGTTAATCATATCACAAAAACATTTGAAAGTTTGTTAATAGATTTAAGTGGACAACAATACCAATGACCGCCTTAACGCAAGTCATAATATCACTGAAATATAAAACTGTTATGGAAGAGCAATTTGGTCAACATGATTCTCTGCTCAAACTCAACAAAAATACAAAAAATATGTACTGTTTTTGAAAAACATATATAAAACACAAAAAGATTTTATACTTCTTGCTTCGGATTCTTTTCATGTAAATACATTCTTTATATATTACAAAATACCAAAAATATTTTTCATTTCGTTTTTACATATTATTTAATAATTTATTTATCTGTTTCATAAAAATGAAACGGAGTTTAAGGTATTCGATTATCGGGATAAAGGGTCTCGGAAATTATTTAAGTTACTTAATTTAAATTTATTAATTCCTTAAGTCTTTAATTATTTTAATTCATTGTTTATTTTATTTAAAGTTTTAATTAAATAAAATTTAATTCGTTAGTTTTGGATAACGAATTAGAGTGTTATTTTGACGAACTAATGTCTTGTTCGTTCTCCTAATTCGCTTCCACACTCTGTAACGAAACACTACAGTTCGTTATACATTTTTAACGAATCAAAACACAAATTGATTCTAATTCGTTATGCCACGCATTAAGTTTCTTTTAACGAATTGGCTGATTCGTTAATTTAAATTTTTTAACGAATCTGTTTGATTCATACATGGGGAAGCGTGTAAGGACTGGATATATAGGACGGCGTGAAACGAAAAGTCGTATACTATTCACCTTTCTTCCTTACTCTTAGCGTTACTCTGCTCAAATTTTTCATAAATTTCCGACCATCGATATTCGACCTTCTGAATATACCATTGTGTTTGTAAGGTATATATGGTTGTTTCTTTATGATTTTCGTCAAAAATAATACAT
The DNA here is from genome assembly GCF_021521415.1 of Bidens hawaiensis. Lineage (NCBI taxonomy): Eukaryota > Viridiplantae > Streptophyta > Magnoliopsida > Asterales > Asteraceae > Bidens > Bidens hawaiensis. The sequence continues at coordinate 24,988 of NW_027495922.1, forward strand.
CTTTGCTAGGGTAATTAGTTGATTTTGATATCAGGGTTTACGGTTTCTGAAACCTTGCTTAATCAGCTTCAAACTCTGTTTATACACTTAATGTTGTTATAATTTTCATAGGAATGTAATTCCGACACCCTTTGTGATTTTTAATCAGATTTTGATTATTGAATGCCGGGTTTATTGATTGATTGTTGGTTCGGGGGGATTAAACACTGTTTACGTCCTTAATAACCTAACTTATTTTTTGGTTTCGAACCTCATAACAGGTATTATTGGCTTCGATATGAGTTTCCGAGACTCATCGAGTCATTTGTTCAGCTACTCATCGTAAATTATGGAGTAATTGATTTTCGTTTTGCTCCTTTGACCGTCTGTGTTCTTGATTAATTTTGACTTTGAGAGTCAAAGATTAAGTCTATTCATTGACCATTCATTACCCTTAGCGAATTGGAACTCCTCCGTGTCCAAGTCGTTAAGGATTTACACGAACTAGATTAGCGAATGAATTATTTAACGAATCAGAATTTAATTTGTTCATTTTAACGAACTAGAGGGTAGTTCGCTCCTTTTTAATAGTAATTCGTTAAGTCTATTTCGTTAACATATTTACTTGATAGCGAATCAGTTGATTCGTTATACTTCTGTAACGAATCAGACTGTGATTTAAAATTATTTAAATAATTAATGATATTGTAAATTAATATAATATTCCAAAGGTCTAATCGCGTCGATACATTAGTTATACACACGGGATTAAACCATAATTATCTATAGTTTACATTTACTTGCTTAAAGTATATAACACTTGTGTGGTTTCTAGACTCCCACATTACTAATATACAATACTATTTATGGAACAAGACCCTCCTATTGATGCACCACCACAAGTTCAGGATGCACAACAAGCTTAAGATGCTGCTGAACCAGCTGACGAAGCTCCTTTACTTCTTTACGATCCTCGACACAATGTGTGTGATTTTGTTGATACAGACTTTCCTGATGAGGATGTCTTTGTGGTATGCTGGCATTTCTATGCCGATCTCGTATCCATTACGCGATTACTGCTAATCCGGATATTAGATTCAGCATAGTTCATCAATTCTGGAACACCGCTCAATATGTAGAAGTTGAGGACCATATAGCTGCTGTGATAAATGACAAACCAGTTGTCGTCTCCGTTGAAACAGTTCAACGAGTGTTATAATTTGATGATACAGTTGATGATCCGAGTGAATTTGATAAAGACCTGATCAAGGGCTTGTTTAGGCGATTGTTTTATGCTCATAGTCTCACTGCATCCATGTATAAAAAGGCATACTTGTGTCCCCAATACAAGTATTTACTCCATGTTCTTATTCATTGCCTTGGTGGACGTAAGGCTGGGTTTGACGAATGCCGTATTGCACTACAATCAGCATTTGTTGCACTTATCCTGAACAAGCGTTACAATTTTTCTGAATTGATCTTTGATCATATGAAAGAAAATTGTATTCCAGGAAAAAGATGTGTGAAGTTCTTGATGTATCCACGTTTTGTTCAACTGTTTGTAATTGATGCTATTAGAGATTTGGTGCTTGATCCTAATGATGCGAATGATAAGTTTAAGTTGGAGAATATGACAGCAGACACCATGAGACGAATGAAACTGTACCGTCAAGCTCGTCCTCCCAGATTCAAGAGGTTGATTGGTCATCCTGCTAATCCTGATTATGTCTGTCCTCCCGAGGATCGCCGGATCCATGATGACTCTGATTCCGAGCGTGAGGGAGGAGAAGGTGGGAACAACGATGGCAATGATGGGGGTGACGGAGGTAATGGTGGTGATGGTGGTATAGGTGATGTCGCGCTTAGAGAGCAACATGCTGTAGTCGAAGCTGTGTTAGCTGCTACCATTGCAGCTCAACGTGAACGTAAACGAAAGGGTAAAGCACCAGCTTCTGAGGTTCCAGCAAAGAGATGAGTATCAGCTGGAGCTGGTGTAATTATTGGAGTTCCACCGCCTCGTCAAACCATGTCCCAACGCCCGGTAGTGCTGCTTACTACTAGCACTCCGGCACTTACATTGACAACAACGATGGTCCCTCATGAGCAGTTGGGTATGATTCCGCAATCGGCCTTAACTGAAATACCATTTTCGTCTGCTACACTTTCTACTGTTCCTCCAACACCGTCTATGAGGCCTCCTCCACCTAGTGATCTCTCATTTATGAGAATTACAAGGCCTCAGGGACCAATCCAGCCTGTTCATCCATCTTTGTATGCTATGCCACGCATCGTCAGACATATATGCTTTTTAATCTATTACATTTGTATGAAAATCAAATGTCTGCTGACCGTGTGAATCAAGAACGCTTGATGGAGAACCAGAAGAAGCTAATCAGTTATGTTTCTTTCTGTCAAAAGGAAACAAAAGCCCTACGTGAGATTGTTGAGTCTCATGGGGTGAAGCTTAAAGAACAAGAGGATCTGATCTTGAAATTAACTTACAAAGATGATGATTTAAAGAAGATCAAGAATGATGAGGAAGATCCTGATGAATCTGATACTGGTGGTGAGCCTAAACAAACTCAAGACCCAGCTTCTGGTGCGGGTACGAGTTATGTTGATGATTCGAGCAAGTAGGTTATTGTTTATCATGATTATATGGCTGCCAAACCAATTGAGATGATCGAGGCCAATACAATTATTTTTATTGTTGGTGAGGGGATGGTTAGAAGTATGGTGAATGCCGATGAGATAGATGTGGGGTAGTTTGTTGATAAGTCGCTGACACGAGAGCAGATTGCGATCTTGCTTGGTCTGAATGAAGACAAGATGACCGTGTTAGAGACTGAGCCTGATGTTGAGGTAATTAATGATGATGAGATTTTAAATGATCCTACGGCGGAGATGAGGACGGATTTTATTTATGAGAATGAGGAGGTTGAGGTGGAAGATGTGACTGCTGAGGATTACCCTGATCTGTTTCAACACACCAATGTTGATCAGGGTGCTCTTGTATTTAATGAGAAAATTGTAAAAGAAGCAGAAGATCATCTTGAGAAGACGTCCAAAAGGAAGAAAGTCGTTGATACTAGATTTGACTCGCTTGAAAATCCAACTGATGAAGACATTGCCAGATGGTTTAGTCATAATAAAGTTGGTAAGATTATCAAGGCATATCGGTATGTCGATCAAGAACGGAAAGATGAAGCTGCAGCTTGGGTCAAAGCAAACCAAGTAACTTCTTTCAAGACCGTATCCATGTTTCATGGTATAATTGTCTCTTGGCTATATGACTCTGATCTTAAGGTATGTATCGTGAAATGGGAGAAGGGGATCCAGTACTACAAGAAGATAAAGGACGTTCTTACCCTACCGCGTTGGGATGTTCGTACCCTCGCGTGTCGTCTGTTTATCAATCGTGGTGGCGACCCGACAGTTGAGTGGTTTCATCAACACTTGCTGTTCGAGGTCAATCATGGTTTCAAATTTTTCAAGCCCCAGGTCCCCACACGTAAACGTATTGATGAAATTGATCCAAGGACGGGCTGGAGGAAGCTTGTTCTTAAGGTAAAGCCGCCAAGGACGATGAAACGTGTGCCGGTGAAGACGATGCACCAATATATGCATCTATCCTTTAACCGCTGGTACTACGACAATCGTACTAGAGAGGCCATCATTGTGTTGGGTAAAGGTTTGAAGACTAAACTTATTAAGATTATCGACCTAATGTGGTTGGTTAATTTAACCGAGACCGATAACGACGTGCTGCACAAGAACAAAATTTTGACTGAACGCAATGAAGATTATTATCTGGCTATGCAATTCCAACGCGTTGTGCGTGTTTGTTATGAAAACGGGATTCATAGCTGCAGAGACTGGCTGTCCAAGCGTTTCAAGTAAATTTAAGACATAGAGCTCAAGATGAGGGGGTGTCTGTTAGTGCACGGTTTTGCGTCTCGAGTATTTGGATTTATTATTAACGTATTTGTCTTTTGGTTTATGTAATAAACAATTAAGTTATATTGTAGTTCGCTAATGTATGAGTCTAGTTTGCTAAGGATGTTTAGCGAACTAGCTCTAAGTTAATATCTTCCTGATTCGTTAAGGATGTTTAAGGAATCAGGAGATGATTCGTTAAGTTATTTATCCTTTTATGTATGTAACGAATTGGGTGTTAGTTCGTAAGGGGATGTTAATGAACTAACCCCATCGTCTATTTATATGTGAACGTTGTTCACAACTAATATAAGTTTTGAGAGTTAATTAATGAAACCATGTCCAATCTCTCTCGATCTTCATCTTATTATTATACATACATACATACACATACTACTACTACTGACAATATATATATATATGGGAGGGTTATTTTGAGAACCATGGTGTGTTTTAAGAACTTTAAGAACTCAATTTTGAACCACACATTTAATTAAATGATATGAAATATGTGGCTGAGATTAAATTCAATTAAAAAATGAAGCAGGAGAGAGAATACGTATTTTTGATAATTACACAAGTTTAAACGTTAGTTACACATGTGTAAAAAGTCGATTCGGTATGTAAAAAAATATCGTAATTTTTTGTACATCACTTACACTTACATATTACACATGTGTAAAAAGAATTCGAAAATTTTTTGGTTACGTTGAGTTTTTTCGAGTTCTTAAAACTCAAATTGGTTTTCAAAAGAAATCAATCATATATATATATATATATATATCATACAATCAAATGTAACTATGAGCTAGATCCGAGTTATGAATTAATCGAATACATAAAGATCTGAGATATGTTTATTATTAAGTGTTAATTCAGAGATTCAAACAAATACAACATTATCTATAAAAAAAAAAATTCAAAGACAACACTTATTAAAATATTGTGAGCTCAAAACTCATCTACCCAAACTTCCCTTCCTTCCGAGTATCGTCACATAGCATACATACATGCTAATTTTATTATTATTTACTTTGTAATATTAATATTATTATAATTATTTTAAACCTTTAGATAAAAACACAAGATCTTAATTTAAACCACCCTGTAAATCCTACTTCCATGTCTTGAGCAGGCCACCATTCCCTGTATCACGATTATTTTTATATATATTATCCTTCAATTTCTCAAAGATATAACAAAAGTCAATGCATCTAAATCCCACCCAAATCTTGGAGACATTTAACCAAAGTCAATTACTTGAAAATCTTCCCATATCTCATGATCCCTGCAAGAATCCTCTGATGTCTATCCATATCTTTGCAACTCCAATGTCTAATGATGCAAAATTAAAATGCAGAACCATCAACCAATCTTTTAGCATGGAAAGACTTTGCTACTTCTATAAGATCCTTCATCCTTGATCATTTTTCATCTCATAAACCTGCTACTTTCTCTACTGATCTAACCATTGAAGCCCAAAAACAAATCTATTCCCAGAAGCCTCATAATCAATCCCAAGAAGAACCTAAACAAGACCATCAATCAGTTAAGTTTTAGCAACGATGAACAATATCTATTTGTGTGAGTTCAAATATACAATCACACTAAATCAACCCTAAATCATCCTAGGAACCTCCTAAGCATTCTGTTTCATTGCCGTGATCGAAACCAAGAAGGGTAGCTGCAGCCATCATCGATCGGTTATCACCTACACCCCTCCTAAACATTGTAAATCTAACACCTACAAAAATTATTCTAAGTTCAAATCATTACTAACTTATTTCACAGAATATTACAACTCCTTATACTTCCATTCTTGATCAACAATAGCCCTAACTGGACCTATCAAGATCACCCCTTCATCGTGTACGGTTAGGTAAGACAATCCCTAGTCGTGAACCTACTGTCCGTTCTGGTTCCTGCTGTAATCTTACCCTAGAAAGATACCTGAAGCGACCATAAATAACCGAATTTTACAGCGCCTTTTGCGCTAACATTCTCAACCCACAACAGCCCCTAAATTCGATTCAGCAAGCTATCCCTTCATCACACGGTTTAGTAAGATACTGCATCCGTGGAAGTCTTGATCCTGCCCCTAGATCGCTCCTAAAAAGACACCTCTGGACTCCCTTGAAGCTCCTTAATCGTACCTAGACTCAGCCCTAACATCAGGTACACAAAACTCAACCAAAAATCCTTGTTTAAATCGTTTACTTTTGAGTTTTATACACAAAGTAGGCACACTTGATATCCAACATGGTCAAAAACATTAAACCACTGTAATTACATAAAACTAACCCTATTAACTTTACTTGAGTCAACCATTGACATACATCATGAGTAAAACCATTAAAAGCGTTTCTCTCTAGGACATATGCACGTAAAAATCCTCACAACTTGCATGTAAACAAGAGTATTTTCTTTTAACAAAAGTGACTTTTCACAAATATATTTCCTGGTATTCTAATTTGTCCAAGAAGTGTATTTTGACTTTATACAAAAACATAAAACCAAGGCATACCCAAAATAGTAACATTTTTGCATAATAGATGATTTTGGTGAAATAAACACACCAAATGGATTTCATATTTGAAAATATGTGATAAAATAGTAAATTTTAAGATTATATAAATTTTGGAAGTTACAAACATGAATTTTATGATTAACGACCTAAGAATTTTATTTGTAAGTTAAACCTAAAAGAAATCACATTTCTGTCAAAACTAACGATATCGATATATAAATTTTGGTTACAAGCCATTTTTTTACTCAAGATGTAATTATTAACACTTCATATAATTTGAGAGTGTTTATTTTGTTAAACAAGAATTATGATTATTATTCTAATTATTACAAGATTCTGGTAAATATTAAAGCCATTTTATTATAAACATTAAACCTTATTTCACTTTAAAATATAGATGTATATAAGGCTATATCAACGTACATTTTGGGGGAAAACATAACCGCGTATCTGCCTACCATTGGCTAGTTCTATAGTATAAGGCGTGTCTAGCCTACTGGTTGCTAGGCCTAGGGAGTTTTTAAACTCAGTGGATATGAAACTTAGGTCAGCGCCAGTATCAAATAGGACAGATGCAAAATGGTCGTTAAGTAGAAACGTACCGGTTACCACATTCGGTTCTTCTTTTGCTTCGCCCGCGCCGATCACAAAGGCTCTCCCGCGAGCTTGGTTTCTCTTTTGCGGGCAATCCCGACTGAAATGTCCTGGCTTCCCGCATGCGTAGCAGTTGTCGTTTGCTCCAGCTTCCTTATGGCAGTTTATCCCCTTGTGCCCTGGTCTGCTACATTTGGCGCATACGATGCTTGCGCATTCACCCTCGTGGTGATACTTGCATCTGCTGCACCATGGGCGAGGCCCATTGTACCCTTTTCGCGATGGCTCCAGGGCTTGTATCGCGTAAGCCCTTACGCTCTCCTGTTTCTTGAATGGTGGTTGCTTGGAGTCGGACCCTCGGTGAGAGTTCCATTTTCTCTTGGGGTCAGAGGTTCGCTGTTCGTTCCCGCGCGAGGTCAACATGCCCGCACGGACCGTATCTCTTGTAAGAGTGATGGCCCGCGCCACTGCCTCATCAAAGGTTGGAGGCGCTGCGGCATTGAGCGGAACTCTGATAACATGGGGTAACCCAAAGATATACCTCTCTATCTTTTTCTCCTCCGTGTTCGCCATATCCGGCACCATCTGGCAAAGTTCGTTGAATCGGTTGTTGTAGGCGTCGATATCAGTTCCTATCATGGTGTGGTTCCAAAATTCCTGCTGTAGACTCTGAATTTCGGCGCGAGAGCAGAACTTCTTCATCATCATTTCCTTCAGCTCCTCCCAGGTCTTGTGGAGAGCAACTTCTCGTCCCAATGTTTTCACTTGAAGCTTCCACCAAGACGAGGCCGCTTCTTGAAACATGCAGGTCGCGTAAAGGACCTTTTGATTTTCACTACACCCGCTAATGGAGAGAACTGTCTCCATTTTGTCGATCCAGTTGTAGAGCCCAATGGCCCCTTCGGTGCCCTTGAATGGCCAAGGCTTACAGGCCATAAATGTCTTATAGGAGCATCCTTTGTCCAAAGCTCCTGATTCGGGTTCTGGGGTTTCGGTCTCTTGACGACCCTGACTTGATTCGGCCTTCCTGGCCTCATGCGTTGCGATCGCCTGTGCGATTATTTCTGCGAGTTCCTCGGGTGTCATGGTAATTCCCTTGGCTCTGGTTGGAGGCATTCTCGTTTTTCTTAAAAGATAACGAAAATATATCAAACTTAGCGCATGTACCCTGAGCACATAATGTTCTTATCCCTAGTGTTCACTAGACATTGTGTGACCCGTGTTCCTAAGTGTGTGTGTGGTTTTTTTTTTTTCTTTTGAAAATATTTTCTTTGCAAAATATTTCATGCGATTCCCCTACGGTTATAGTCTAGGTTAAAACTTCTTTCCTAGTTCGCTATAACCAGTGCTCTGATACCAATCTGTCACACCCGGCCCTAAACGGCGGAAACAGCCGGGTGCGCGCGAGTGGGAATTGATAATCAAGCACGGGTCATTGCAAACATTCAAATAAATTTTCCATTGCGCATGAAATGTCTAGTACAAAATACATTACATTGTTTAGAATTACATATAAAAACATCCACATATGAAAATCGTTGAAGATTTCCGCGCCATATCCCCTTACACGGCGGGAACAACCACGCGTGTGGAAGGGATAGAACTAAAATCTTCCAAAAACCGTTTTTATAGATGTTCTGCGTGAAGTGCTCTATGTGTGACTCCTTGCGCTACTAATTATCACCTGAAAGACACGTAAAAACATTTGAATCAGTATAAACTGAGTGAGTTCACAAGTTTTGTTGACTTGATAAATCATATTGCATCATATCCTTGATAAAACCATATTGAAACATATTTCTGATAACATCATTAAAACATATGCTTGATAAAGCCGTCCCGCGGGTTACGCGCGGACATTTCTGAAAAACCGTGCTCGTCCATGCAAAGTGGCGCTGCCACTACGAGCTAAAACAATACCGTCCCGCGGGTTACGCGCGGACGTTGTGCTCAGAAAACTAGGCGCTCGTCCATGCAAAGAGGTGCGACCCCTACGAGCGGGCTTTACAACCAGTAGTACTACCCCATGACCATACTAGGCACTCGTCTATGCAAAGAGGTGCGACCCCTACGAGTGGGTTGATCAAACACAGTAGTCCCTACCCTTAGAGTTCCATTGACGAAGTGATCACTTTCTAAATCTTGCGCACTCACATTGAAAACCAAGATAAACACCATGAACAGATAATCGTTTGCATTGCTTGTAAATATACCATGATAAAACATAATTTAAACACGTGTCCCTCGCCCCGAAAACAGTTTAAAAACAGTGAAAATAGGGGCTGTGAGACTCACCTGTGATTCTTGTTAAGTGATGGTTTAGAGAGAGATTAAACGAGATTCGGGTTTCCTGATGTTAGCCTCGAAATTGGAAGTCTAGAATATGTTTAAATAACAAGAAATATGTGTATTAAGACCAAGTAATCGAAGAATATAAGGGCTGGTCAGAAAAGTAAATCTCAAGACTAAAGTTTCGGCTTACCTAGCGATGGAACTGGAAACGGATGCTTGGGAGATGGTTAGTGCAGAATTACAGGTTTAAGAGAGGAGTTTGAAGTGTGTTTGTGTGATATTTTTATTCAAGAATTGATACTGATTTATAGGCAAATTCAAGGGAACACAATCCCTTGATTTAGGGGATTGAAATCTTATTTATATTGGGTGTAATGATGACAAGGTATGGGGTTTATTATTATTTATTTTAGGGATGGGGGTGATGGTCCTAGGGAGTGGTTATAAAGGTTCTGATGGATTTGACAGTACATGCAGGACTGTGGTTGGTGAGAGTAGGTGCGGCTGACAGCTGATATTTCGTGTTACAGTATACTTTTCCTGGTACTGTTGTCAGTGTGCAGTCAAAAGGTAAAAATCTCTGAAACACGCAACTGGTTCTTTCTGGGCGGGGGTAATCCCCTTACATCTGAAGAATAGACTAAGTGTTTTGTGCGTGTAGCCTTGCGCGTATAGCCTTCTGCGTGTAGGCCATTTCTTTGAACGTTGTGGGTCCGGCGGCTCCAGTTGGTCTTCGCGCAAGCGTCCTTGTAACGAATCCTGCGCGTATCACTGCGCAGGCGTCCTTATAAGGAATCCGGCGGGTCCATCTGGCTCTGCTGGAACCAGCGTTCTCAGAGTTTATTAACAGGGTGAACTTTTGGATTTAAGCGAAAAGGTGGTTGGTTTCTGTGCAGACGTTCATGCGTAAAGGGTTTAGTTTTAAGGTGTCCCGCGGGGATTCTTCCCGCAGGTGTCGCACATAACTCCTTTTTATTTGATGCGGGTAGGTGCGTAACCTTCTCGTAGTCAGGGACGTTGAGTTTCATTTGTAGATTCTCCATGAGGTCTTGGTATTTCAACATAGTGATCAGTTATGTTGAAGTCAATTCCATCTTGGAGCTTCAAACAAACTAGCTCTCAATGTTCCCGCCATGCGGGGAGGTTAGTTCCCTTTTTCCGCGCGCGCATAAATGATTTGGGTCTTAATTAGGAAATTAGGATATTGTTTGAACATAGTTTTACTTATTGATCATTGAAGAGGTATGCGACCCATTGGACAGAAACGACATAAAATTAAGTTATGAAAACACAAAACCTGTGCGCGTGGCGCACATAACATATGCCCGCGCTGATCCTAACATGGCGCGCATCGCATCCGCGCATGGCGCATATAACATATGCCCGTGCTGATCCTAACATGGCGCGCATCGCATCCGCGCAAGGCGCATATAACATATGCCCGCGCTGATCCTAACATGGCGCGCATCGCATTCACAATTTCCTAATAATTAGGTTGATTACTTGGTTTATGGGATTGGGAAATTACCGGGTGTCACACATGAATATTTCACTCGCTTTTAAAGCAAACCCAAAGTCATTAAATTTGATCACTGCTGTACTTCGTACAAATTTCTAAATTACTGACTTGATCAAAATCCGCTGTTAGTCATACATGGTTCCTCCCTTGCGTGCGTCTTAATACCATTAAGAAACGGATCCCAGGGGATACAATGTATGTAAGTCGCCAGATGGACTCGTGCATACTCACTCATAGTAAAAGAAAATCAATGCATTGCTCAAAGATTTCTATAAAATTCAAAATTTTGATCAACAATATAATGGTTTAAGTCAAGTTGGGGTGATATGGCAAAAATCAAGTTAAGCTTGAACCGAGATTAGAGGCTGATAGTTTCTGATATTCTGTGCTTTAATTGAACCGTTAATCATATCACAAAAACATTTGAAAGTTTGTTAATAGATTTAAGTGGACAACAATACCAATGACCGCCTTAACGCAAGTCATAATATCACTGAAATATAAAACTGTTATGGAAGAGCAATTTGGTCAACATGATTCTCTGCTCAAACTCAACAAAAATACAAAAAATATGTACTGTTTTTGAAAAACATATATAAAACACAAAAAGATTTTATACTTCTTGCTTCGGATTCTTTTCATGTAAATACATTCTTTATATATTACAAAATACCAAAAATATTTTTCATTTCGTTTTTACATATTATTTAATAATTTATTTATCTGTTTCATAAAAATGAAACGGAGTTTAAGGTATTCGATTATCGGGATAAAGGGTCTCGGAAATTATTTAAGTTACTTAATTTAAATTTATTAATTCCTTAAGTCTTTAATTATTTTAATTCATTGTTTATTTTATTTAAAGTTTTAATTAAATAAAATTTAATTCGTTAGTTTTGGATAACGAATTAGAGTGTTATTTTGACGAACTAATGTCTTGTTCGTTCTCCTAATTCGCTTCCACACTCTGTAACGAAACACTACAGTTCGTTATACATTTTTAACGAATCAAAACACAAATTGATTCTAATTCGTTATGCCACGCATTAAGTTTCTTTTAACGAATTGGCTGATTCGTTAATTTAAATTTTTTAACGAATCTGTTTGATTCATACATGGGGAAGCGTGTAAGGACTGGATATATAGGACGGCGTGAAACGAAAAGTCGTATACTATTCACCTTTCTTCCTTACTCTTAGCGTTACTCTGCTCAAATTTTTCATAAATTTCCGACCATCGATATTCGACCTTCTGAATATACCATTGTGTTTGTAAGGTATATATGGTTGTTTCTTTATGATTTTCGTCAAAAATAATACATCTTTGCTAGGGTAATTAGTTGATTTTGATATCAGGGTTTACGGTTTCTGAAACCTTGCTTAATCAGCTTCAAACTCTGTTTATACACTTAATGTTGTTATAATTTTCATAGGAATGTAATTCCGACACCCTTTGTGATTTTTAATCAGATTTTGATTATTGAATGCCGGGTTTATTGATTGATTGTTGGTTCGGGGGGATTAAACACTGTTTACGTCCTTAATAACCTAACTTATTTTTTGGTTTCGAACCTCATAACAGGTATTATTGGCTTCGATATGAGTTTCCGAGACTCATCGAGTCATTTGTTCAGCTACTCATCGTAAATTATGGAGTAATTGATTTTCGTTTTGCTCCTTTGACCGTCTGTGTTCTTGATTAATTTTGACTTTGAGAGTCAAAGATTAAGTCTATTCATTGACCATTCATTACCCTTAGCGAATTGAAACTCCTCCGTGTCCAAGTCGTTAAGGATTTACACGAACTAGATTAGCGAATGAATTATTTAACGAATCAGAATTTAATTTGTTCATTTTAACGAACTAGAGGGTAGTTCGCTCCTTTTTAATAGTAATTCGTTAAGTCTATTCCGTTAACATATTTACTTGATAGCGAATCAGTTGATTCGTTATACTTCTGTAACGAATCAGACTGTGATTTAAAATTATTTAAATAATTAATGATATTGTAAATTAATATAATATTCCAAAGGTCTAATCGCGTCGATACATTAGTTATACACACGGGATTAAACCATAATTATCTATAGTTTACATTTACTTGCTTAAAGTATATAACACTTGTGTGGTTTCTAGACTCCCACATTACTAATATACAATACTATTTATGGAACAAGACCCTCCTATTGATGCACCACCACAAGTTCAGGATGCACAACAAGCTTAAGATGCTGCTGAACCAGCTGACGAAGCTCCTTTACTTCTTTACGATCCTCGACACAATGTGTGTGATTTTGTTGATACAGACTTTCCTGATGAGGATGTCTTTGTGGTATGCTGGCATTTCTATGCCGATCTCGTATCCATTACGCGATTACTGCTAATCCGGATATTAGATTCAGCATAGTTCATCAATTCTGGAACACCGCTCAATATGTAGAAGTTGAGGACCATATAGCTGCTGTGATAAATGACAAACCAGTTGTCGTCTCCGTTGAAACAGTTCAACGAGTGTTATAATTTGATGATACAGTTGATGATCCGAGTGAATTTGATAAAGACCTGATCAAGGGCTTGTTTAGGCGATTGTTTTATGCTCATAGTCTCACTGCATCCATGTATAAAAAGGCATACTTGTGTCCCCAATACAAGTATTTACTCCATGTTCTTATTCATTGCCTTGGTGGACGTAAGGCTGGGTTTGACGAATGCCGTATTGCACTACAATCAGCATTTGTTGCACTTATCCTGAACAAGCGTTACAATTTTTCTGAATTGATCTTTGATCATATGAAAGAAAATTGTATTCCAGGAAAAAGATGTGTGAAGTTCTTGATGTATCCACGTTTTGTTCAACTGTTTGTAATTGATGCTATTAGAGATTTGGTGCTTGATCCTAATGATGCGAATGATAAGTTTAAGTTGGAGAATATGACAGCAGACACCATGAGACGAATGAAACTGTACCGTCAAGCTCGTCCTCCCAGATTCAAGAGGTTGATTGGTCATCCTGCTAATCCTGATTATGTCTGTCCTCCCGAGGATCGCCGGATCCATGATGACTCTGATTCCGAGCGTGAGGGAGGAGAAGGTGGGAACAACGATGGCAATGATGGGGGTGACGGAGGTAATGGTGGTGATGGTGGTATAGGTGATGTCGCGCTTAGAGAGCAACATGCTGTAGTCGAAGCTGTGTTAGCTGCTACCATTGCAGCTCAACGTGAACGTAAACGAAAGGGTAAAGCACCAGCTTCTGAGGTTCCAGCAAAGAGATGAGTATCAGCTGGAGCTGGTGTAATTATTGGAGTTCCACCGCCTCGTCAAACCATGTCCCAACGCCCGGTAGTGCTGCTTACTACTAGCACTCCGGCACTTACATTGACAACAACGATGGTCCTTCATGAGCAGTTGGGTATGATTCCGCAATCGGCCTTAACTGAAATACCATTTTCGTCTGCTACACTTTCTACTGTTCCTCCAACACCGTCTATGAGGCCTCCTCCACCTAGTGATCTCTCATTTATGAGAAATACAAGGCCTCAGGGACCAATCCAGCCTGTTCATCCATCTTTGTATGCTATGCCACCGCATCGTCAGACATATATGCTTTTTAATCTATTACATTTGTATGAAAATCAAATGTCTGCTGATCGTGTGAATCAAGAACGCTTGATGGAGAACCAGAAGAAGCTAATCAGTTATGTTTCTTTCTGTCAAAAGGAAACAAAAGCCCTACGTGAGATTGATGAGTCTCATGGGGTGAAGCTTAAAGAACAAGAGGATCTGATCTTGAAATTAACTTACAAAGATGATGCTTTAAAGAAGATCAAGAATGATGAGGAAGATCCTGATGAATCTGATACTGGAGGTGAGCCTAAACAAACTCAAGACCCAGCTTCTGGTGCGGGTACGAGTTATGTTGATGATTCGAGCAAGTAGGTTATTGTTTATCATGATTATATGGCTGCCAAACCAATTGAGATGATCGAGGCCAATACAATTATTTTTATTGTTGGTGAGGGGATGGTTAGAAGTATGGTGAATGCCGATGAGATAGATGTGGGGTAGTTTGTTGATAAGTCGCTGACACGAGAGCAGATTGCGATCTTGCTTGGTCTGAATGAAGACAAGATGACCGTGTTAGAGACTGAGCCTGATGTTGAGGTAATTAATGATGATGAGATTTTAAATGATCCTACGGCGGAGATGAGGACGGATTTTATTTATGAGAATGAGGAGGTTGAGGTGGAAGATGTGACTGCTGAGGATTACCCTGATCTGTTTCAACACACCAATGTTGATCAGGGTGCTCTTGTATTTAATGAGAAAATTGTAAAAGAAGAAGAAGATCATCTTGAGAAGACGTCCAAAAGGAAGAAAGTCGTTGATACTAGATTTGACTCGCTTGAAAATCCAACTGATGAAGACATTGCCAGATGGTTTAGTCATAATAAAGTTGGTAAGATTATCAAGGCATATCGGTATGTCGATCAAGAACGGAAAGATGAAGCTGCAGCTTGGGTCAAAGCAAACCAAGTAACTTCTTTCAAGACCGTATCCATGTTTCATGGTATAATTGTCTCTTGGCTATATGACTCTGATATTAAGGTATGTATCGTGAAATGGGAGAAGGGGATCCAGTACTACAAGAAGATAAAGGACGTTCTTACCCTACCGCGTTGGGATGTTCGTACCCTCGCGTGTCGTCCGTTTATCAATCGTGGTGGCGACCCGACAGTTGAGTGGTTTCATCAACACTTGCTGTTCGAGGTCAATCATGGTTTCAAATTTTTCAAGCCCCAGGTCCCCACACGTAAACGTATTGATGAAATTGATCCAAGGACGGGCTGGAGGAAGCTTGTTCTTAAGGTAAAGCCGCCAAGGACGATGAAACGTGTGCCGGTGAAGACGATGCACCAATATATGCATCTATCCTTTAACCGCTGGTACTACGACAATCGTACTAGAGAGGCCATCATTGTGTTGGGTAAAGGTTTGAAGACTGAACTTATTAAGATTATCGACCCAATGTGGTTGGTTAATTTAACCGAGACCGATAATGACGTGCTGCACAAGAACAAAATTTTGACTGAACGCAATGAAGATTATTATCTGGCTATGCAATTCCAACGCGTTGTGCGTGTTTGTTATGAAAACGGGATTCATAGCTGCAGAGACTGGCTGTCCAAGCGTTTCAAGTAAATTTAAGACATAGAGCTCAAGATGAGGGGGTGTCTGTTAGTGCACGGTTTTGCGTCTCGAGTATTTGGATTTATTATTAACGTATTTGTCTTTTGGTTTATGTAATAAACAATTAAGTTATATTGTAGTTCGCTAATGTATGAGTCTAGTTTGCTAAGGATGTTTAGCGAACTAGCTCTAAGTTAATATCTTCCTGATTCGTTAAGGATGTTTAAGGAATCAGGAGATGATTCGTTAAGTTATTTATCCTTTTATGTATGTAACGAATTGGGTGTTAGTTCGTAAGGGGATGTTAATGAACTAACCCCATCGTCTATTTATATGTGAACGTTGTTCACAACTAATATAAGTTTTGAGAGTTAATTAATGAAACCATGTCCAATCTCTCTCGATCTTCATCTTATTATTATACATACATACATACACATACTACTACTACTGACAATATATATATATATGGGAGGGTTATTTTGAGAACCATGGTGTGTTTTAAGAACTTTAAGAACTCAATTTTGAACCACACATTTAATTAAATGATATGAAATATGTGGCTGAGATTAAATTCAATTAAAAAATGAAGCAGGAGAGAGAATACGTATTTTTGATAATTACACAAGTTTAAACGTTAGTTACACATGTGTAAAAAGTCGATTCGGTATGTAAAAAAATATCGTAATTTTTTGTACATCACTTACACTTACATATTACACATGTGTAAAAAGAATTCGAAATTTTTTTTGTTACGTTGAGTTTTTTCGAGTTCTTAAAACTCAAATTGGTTTTCAAAAGAAATCAATCATATATATATATATATATCATACAATCAAATGTAACTATGAGCTAGATCCGAGTTATGAATTAATCGAATACATAAAGATCTGAGATATGTTTATTATTAAGTGTTAATTCAGAGATTCAAACAAATACAACATTATCTATAAAAAAAAAACTCAAAACTCATCTACCCAAACTTCCCTTCCTTCCGAGTATCGTCACATAGCATACATACATGCTAATTTTATTATTATTTACTTTGTAATATTAATATTATTATAATTAATTTAAACCTTTAGATAAAAACACAAGATCTTAATTTAAACCACCCTGTAAATCCTACTTCCATGTCTTGAGCAGGCCACCATTCCCTGTATCACGATTATTTTTATATATATTATCCTTCAATTTCTCAAAGATATAACAAAAGTCAATGCATCTAAATCCCACCCAAATCTTGGAGACATTTAACCAAAGTCAATTACTTGAAAATCTTCCCATATCTCATGATCCCTGCAAGAATCCTCTGATGTCTATCCATATCTTTGCAACTCCAATGTCTAATGATGCAAAATTAAAATGCAGAACCATCAACCAATCTTTTAGCATGGAAAGACTTTGCTACTTCTATAAGATCCTTCATCCTTGATCATTTTTCATCTCATAAACCTGCTACTTTCTCTACTGATCTAACCATTGAAGCCCAAAAACAAATCTATTCCCAGAAGCCTCATAATCAATCCCAAGAAGAACCTAAACAAGACCATCAATCAGTTAAGTTTTAGCAACGATGAACAATATCTATTTGTGTGAGTTCAAATATACAATCACACTAAATCAACCCTAAATCATCCTAGGAACCTCCTAAGCATTCTGTTTCATTGCCGTGATCGAAACCAAGAAGGGTAGCTGCAGCCATCATCGATCGGTTATCACCTACACCCCTCCTAAACATTGTAAATCTAACACCTACAAAAATTATTCTAAGTTCAAATCATTCCTAACTTATTTCACAGAATATTACAACTCCTTATACTTCCATTCTTGATCAACAATAGCCCTAACTGGACCTATCAAGATCACCCCTTCATCGTGTACGGTTAGGTAAGACAATCCCTAGTCGTGAACCTACTGTCCGTTCTGGTTCCTGCTGTAATCTTACCCGAGAAAGATACCTGAAGCGACCATAAATAACCGAATTTTACAGCGCCTTTTGCGCTAACATTCTCAACCCACAACAGCCCCTAAATTCGATTCAGCAAGCTATCCCTTCATCACACGGTTTAGTAAGATACTGCATCCGTGGAAGTCTTGATCCTGCCCCTAGATCGCTCCTAAAAAGACACCTCTGGACTCCCTTGAAGCTCCTTAATCGTACCTAGACTCAGCCCTAACATCAGGTACACAAAACTCAACCAAAAATCCTTGTTTAAATCGTTTACTTTTGAGTTTTATACACAAAGTAGGCACACTTGATATCCAACATGGTCAAAAACATTAAACCACTGTAATTACATAAAACTAACCCTATTAACTTTACTTGAGTCAACCATTGACATACATCATGAGTAAAACCATTAAAAGCGTTTCTCTCTAGGACATATGCACGTAAAAATCCTCACAACTTGCATGTAAACAAGAGTATTTTCTTTTAACAAAAGTGACTTTTCACAAATATATTTCCTGGTATTCTAATTTGTCCAAGAAGTGTATTTTGACTTTATACAAAAACATAAAACCAAGGCATACCCAAAATAGTAACATTTTTGCATAATAGATGATTTTGGTGAAATAAACACACCAAATGGATTTCATATTTGAAAATATGTGATAAAATAGTAAATTTTAAGATTATATAAATTTTGGAAGTTACAAACATGAATTTTATGATTAACGACCTAAGAATTTTATTTGTAAGTTAAACCTAAAAGAAATCACATTTCTGTCAAAACTAACGATATCGATATATAAATTTTGGTTACAAAGAAATCACATTTATGTCAAAACTAACGATATCGATATATAAATTTTGGTTACAAGCCATTTTTTTACTCAAGATGTAATTATTAACACTTCATATAATTTGAGAGTGTTTATTTTGTTAAACAAGAATTATGATTATTATTCTAATTATTACAAGATTCTGGTAAATATTAAAGCCATTTTATTATAAACATTAAACCTTATTTCACTTTAAAATATAGATGTATATAAGGCTATATCAACGTACATTTTGGGGGAAAACATAACCGTTAATCAACCGTTGCTATCAAAAGAAAGAAATTATTACTACTATTTTAATTTAAACCAACCAGTCTTATGAAAACTATTCTTTGACTATAGTTAAAGCTAAAATAGTATTTAAAGCAACCCAAACCTTCGTAATATAGGAAACTTTAACTCTCTAAGGATGAAAAATTATATCATATAGTATTATACTAATCTAAGTATAAAATACATGATATTATAAGTTACTACTTAAGGAAACTTTATTACAACTCTTGATATAATAAAGCAACCGCAATGTTCCAAAACAACCTTAGATAAGGTATTAACATATGAAACTTAGGTCACATGCACGTTTACTATAACACATATTACTTTTAGTGACATGCTACATAAATATAGGGATTTTATCTGTTAGAGCCGTTTCCGGCATAGCATAAAAGGTTACTATTATTTTTGTCTCCACGCGTAGCCCAGGTGAGTTCAGGCACTACCCTTTTTCTTAAATTTTTGGGTGGATACATGCTTCTATATGTTTTTAAACTTATTGGTGTATCATTAATCAAGACCAATTTAGTTGCCAAAAACAATCCCCGACTTTTTAGCACAATCATTAACTTCGAAAAGAGCCACGGGATATATGGGTAGTACTATCTGGGAGACCCCTGCACACAGTGGTCTTACATCGTGGGACGAAAACCCGCTGAATGATAAAATGTATATCCTGTGACATATATCCGCGCTCTTTGTAACTTATGCTGGCAGACATAAGTGTAATTTGACCCATAACAATAAGGGGTATGGGTAAGGGGTATTTATTTTAGATGTTCACGGGTCGTGGACACATGTTTGATTGGGAACTTGCTTAATGTGCACCATACTATTTAGATCATTTATATATATATATATATATATATATATATATATATATATATGTTTTTATAAATTAAACTCATGAACTCACCAACTTTTTAGTTGACCCAAATTATTTTAAGCATGTTAGGTACTTCTTATTAGGATATGGAGATTTAGAGTCTTAGACAAGAGCTCTCTTGGAGATAGAAGATACTTTTAGAAGACTTATGTCAAACCGTAGAGTTTAACCCAAAGAAGCCATCATGGATAGTAGTGCTTTTTCACCTAATTAGATTGTAGTTGGAATTCTAGCTTTGTAAAACATTTGATTGTAACCTTTAACTAGTGTCTTAATATACACTTGTTACCTTATTTCCGCTGTGTTTTGGTTGGTATTCAATCATCACGTCCAGCTCCCTTAGTCGGGGTGTGACAAGTGGTATTCTTTACCTTCTCCTCAATAACCATCTTTTTCAATCCATCAATATCAGTCACATACCTTGACTGTTTTCTATAACTATACATGCAATCTTGCTCAAGACTTTTGATTCTTTCTTAATAAGTCACACAACTGGCCTTATACACATTAATAATACTTTGCTTCTTGAAACAATCACTCTCAATCTTACCAAGTGTCATTCTTAATGAATCAATCATTTCAAGTAATTCAAGTTTTGAATTTGAATGTACTTGAGATGTGGAAGATTCTGCTTCATTGTCAATTTTGGCCATATATGAAACATTTGCTTTTTATATCTGATTTGCATGATAACTCCAATTAAAGTCTCCTTCTTGATGTTGAGCAGTCACTGCCACATTGCCTTGATTTCTTGGAGGATTGTTAACATTGTTTCTGTTGTTGTTTGTGGAAGCTTGTGGAGGATTCTGACTGTTGTTGTTGTTTCTTTGATAGTTCTGGTTTTGAGGAACAACTTGTTGATGGTTCTGAGGTTGTTGGTTATTATAACTGTTATTGAATTTGTTGTTGGTGTTGTAATTTCTTTGTTCACCTTGGTTTGATTCTGAAACTTGTTCTGAGTTCTTGGTTGGTACTGCTGGCCTTGATTGTTGTTGAATTGCCTATGTAGGTTATCTTCCCTAGCAAAATGACCAGGTGCTTGACAATTAGTGATCTTCCTGTCATGTTGTACAACCTCTTGCTTCTTAGTGCCAATATTGTTGCTTGCAACTTAAGATCCATGTCCTCTAGCTCATCAGTATCAATTTGCTCAAGATCATCTTGAACAACACTAGTGTGGATCATGTTCTTTGCAACAAAAGCATTATTAGGAATCAATGAACATAGAGAACAAAGCTTGATATTCATTTCCATGACCAACATTACTACCAACATATGGTTCATGTCCACTCGCAATAGATGAAGAGTCATTATCATCATCAATTGGACATTGAATCTGGATTATCCACCTTGATTGTTTGAAGTTCCAACAACAAAGCTTCATGGGGTATCAACACTATGCTCAATAGGTTCTTCAATGATGGGGATTTTCTGTTGATTTTTGGTAGATAAGTTTCCCAAAGGTGCAATGAGTGCATTGGTTATTTGAAAGCAGGGCTTATCTTCCCTGATCATCTCATTTTCAATCATTTCATTCTCAGCTGCTTGAAGAAAGCAAATCACATCATCAAACTTCAGTTGTTGAAAGTTTGGTTTCTTCCTAATAAACTTGCTGGCAGTATACCATTCTTTTATCCAAGATGAGAGCAACTTTGTATTCAGATCAGAATCAGTCACAACTTAATCAGTTGCCCCGATTTCATTGAAAATAGTCAATAATCTTTCCAGGACAGACTTAAGTCTTTCACCATCTTTATACTTGAATCGGTCAAGTTGTTTCTTCAGCCTTTCTTTCTTGATGTTCTTCAATTAAGTATTGCCTTTAAACATCTCTAGCAGGGCATCATACATGGCTTTAGCTGTTGTATCGTGAGCAACCTTTGTCAAAATTTCCCAAGACAGCCCAACTTTAGCATGGCTAAAGCTCTGGTATCAACCTTCTTCATTCTTGCTTCAACAACTGGGTCGTTGTTTGTTCTATCAGGCACATAAGGTCCATTCTTAATCGAAGTCCACATTTCCACATCATTGTAGTAGACGACTGCTTCGAAAAGCACTTTCCATTTGATATAATTCTCATGTCCGTATAATCTGGGAATTTTGTTAGTAGACACCTCTTGCTCATCGTATCTAGACATTTTTTTTTGTGTTTTTATAAATATATTTTTAACAATAAAGAAGACTTAACAAATATTCAAACGAAAACACAAATAAACTTAATACTTAGATCTATGGATAAAATCCTTAGATCTGATATATCTGGACAGATTTGAGCAAGATAATAACAAAGAAATAAAGATCTAGTAGAGAAATCACTTTTAAAACTCAACCATATTGTAGATATGTAAAATGAAAAAAACCAGAGCTGCTGACGTCACAAATCAATGAAATAGTGGTCAGCTGCCGTCATTCATCATCTTCAAATCAGCAATAATCAACTTTAATCAGCAATAGTTCTTCATCCAAATAGCAAAACAAGATCTGATACCAATTGTCGGTCCCAATTATATCGCTCAATCACTATGTCGTAACCCACACCTAAGGTGTCGAAAAGAAGGTTAATGACTTGCTAAATTAGGAAAGAACATTAGTTATGTTAATGGCGAAATCACTAACACACTAAATGTTGCTAACAAGATACAAATGAAACAAACACACACTGTAACTCAAAAGATTTCCATTAATATACAATATTTCAAATATAACAGGAAATCGATTAGGGTTTCAGAATGGAATGTTTTTGTCCGTACGAGATAATGACAGCCGTCACAATCAATATTAGGTGGTGTCTATCAAAAGTTGTCTCAAAAGCTGTGTCAAGACATGCCCTAAATTATTCCTTTTATAGGTCTGCCCTGACAGCTGTTATTCCATATCTGGAAATCCTAATCATTCGTTCATAATAAAAGCTATTACAATAAATGCTATGTGTAAAACAAGTCTTCGGGTAAGCTTTGCAGCATTTTTCACCGTCGAGCAAACTTGGTAACCATAAAGTGTGCTGGTAAATAGTTCTCTGGGTAGAATTTACTTAGAATATTTTCAAAGAAAATATTTTCCTAGTAGACTTCAATCCTCTTGACTATAACAAACTTTGCTCGATATAATCCCACTAGCAAAGTTTTTCTTCAGGATTCCCTTCAACTCTGTGTTAATGATAACTTATTCAATAATTCAAAGTGTGCTGGTGGCACTGTAGCTTTGCTGGTAGTTGAACTTTGTTCGGTAGAAGTCTTTAACTTGTTTCCTTATCAACTTTCTTCAACCTTGCTGGGAACACTGTTTATTATGAATAAACCTTGCTAGATTTGACTTTAGTTTGGTTTCAGGCAAGGGTTTTCTAGGAAAGCAAACCTTGCTTGACTTGAAGAACTACCTTGCCAGACAAAGTGAACCTTGTTTGCATTAACACTTAAGAGAACTTCAAGAAGATAACCTTTCGCGGAAGGAAAAATATCTTGCGAGGATAAGTAAAACCTTGCTGGGAGGTCTGAGCTTGCTCGGAGTCCATACTTAGCTGTTTCTTGAGAGGTTGAGAAGTTTCCAATCTCCTTTTAGCACTTTTCTCATCCCAGCATAAGACAAGCCACGTATGCGTTAGATTTCCATCAAAGATCCAAGTTTCAAAGTTCAAAATCAAAATTATAAATTTCAAAAATTAAAATCATGATCAAGAATAGGTTCAATCCCAAGAAAATGTGTGTAATAATCACAAGAAGCAGAAGTTTGTTCAAGTTATGTGGAGCCCAATAGACACCACAACAAATCAAGAAAAGCCTTGTGAGAATCAAGAGAAATATGACTAACGAAGTTTAGGACCCACTTATTTTGACTTGGAAATTAGGGGGTGAGTCAGGTACAATTAGGTGATTATTGGATCACAGTTTGCCCCGAGAGAAGGTCCCAACCCAATTAACTTACTTTGTTTAATGATTTTAAGGGATAATCAGTGTTTATTATATTTCTTGTTCAATGAATAGAAGAAACTGAGTTAGTGTTTATCAAGAGAGAAATCAAGTTATAGTTTGAGAGTTTGTAATTGAGTTTTTGAGTTATATTTCTTAGTTATAATTATAATATTGAGATTTATTTCAAGTCGTATTTATGTTCTTGTGTATTCCAAAACCTAAGGGATGGCAGTGGTGTACATGATTAGGTTACTATACCTTAAGCTGGTAAAACCTAAGGTGCCCATTCTCCCTCTAAGAAAAAGGGGCTAAGGATTCTTATAGGGTTTCATAAAACGTTTGTGGCTCGCTGCTTGCTCAAAAATATCTTGAATCTAAACGAGCCGGCTCGGTTAGGATTGATTTCTAAATGAGTCAAGTGAAAGCCCATGTTGGTGGCTCATGTCTCGGTCTCGGCTCAACTCATGAGCTCGTTTAGATTAAACCATAAATTTTAAACATAATAATAATATGTCACCCAAAGCTGTAAAACATTTAAACAAAGAGAGCAAAAAGAAAAATATAATGTTATAAATTCTCTAGTTTATAAATATTATATAAATTGATGTAAAAAATTATAGTTTTGTTGTTTATATATCAATATATGCAAAAAGTTAAATAAGTAGAAATTTAAAAGAATTTACGAGTTCGGCTCAAGCTTTAAATGAGCCGAGCTAGAGCTTGAGTATTTAGCTTGATAAAGTTAACGAGTCAAGCTCGAGCAAACTTGTTTTAGTTCACGCTCGAGCCCGAGGTCAGCCTTGCTCGGCTCGATTACAACCCTAGATCCTTGTGGCAATTTAAACTCACTCTTTGGAGACGTTGGGTTAACTGGACATGATGATTACTATTTTCTTTTTGTTCTTTTAGATAACACGGTTATACTTAACTAAGACTAGAGATACAGAGAGAAATATCATTTGCATCTCTAAACTTATCGGGTTGGTGCATGTTCAGCCTTGAGAAGTCAAAATGACTTAGATGAGTCCTTTCACTTTTTGGGTCGGAAAAACCGAGTCCCTCTGTCAGTTGACTGTTAGATTTTCCATCCACAATTGCAATAGCAACATTTCATCCCTAACTTCAAAAAGTTCTCGTTTAAGTCCATGTAGCTTATGAAGT
This sequence comes from Bidens hawaiensis, assembly GCF_021521415.1. Lineage (NCBI taxonomy): Eukaryota > Viridiplantae > Streptophyta > Magnoliopsida > Asterales > Asteraceae > Bidens > Bidens hawaiensis. The sequence continues at coordinate 50,039 of NW_027495922.1, forward strand.
ATCCGGTTTGAGTCTATCCACCTCATCTCCAATTCCACCACCATCACCCTCTCCATCGCCACCACCACCACGACCATCACTTCCTTCGTATCCACCCTAAATCTCCAGATATTATTTTTAAACAACATATGCAATCCTAACTGCAAGTGATAGTAAAACTCAACATGAACAGAGAAACCCTAGCGAAAAATTAAGAAATAAACAAAACCCTCAATTCCTGCAATTCAAATCAATTAACTTACATGTTGAAACTAATTTTTGTAAATAAATGATGTGAGGACCACTGGTTTCTTTATCGCATCTTTTGCCTATTATTTTGGTGGTTATTGGAAGTTTTCCAATCTCTACACCGACTTCCGGGGCTTCTGTTCTCGATTGGTTTCAGCTTCCTAGTCAAGATCAGCTTCACGCCTTAAGTTTTTCGATTAAGTTTTGAATTGTTAGGGTTAGAGTTCTGGTGTTTTAGATTGTTAGGGGTTAAATTTGGACCGGGAGCTCCAGAAGACCTCGTAGACACACACACATAATATTATTCTCTAATTTGATAAGCTGATGATCTGATCATGGAGGTCATTAACGGTATGGATACTAAGATGAGGGTTCCATAGAACTCTAAAAGACTTCTACATTGTATAGAATATCAGAATATTTTTGTTCTCTCTTTATGTTCTTTGTATGTGCATTGTGGCATTAAAGACTAATGTTTACCTTCTATTTGTAAATCTATAACTTATTAGGGTTCCGGTTTTGGTGTTTTAGATTAGACACAATTACATAGTTATTCACTTACGTTTTCATAAAATAACAAGATTGGGTACTAAGGTTTAAAAGTTATAGATATGGGTGCTAATGTTTTAATTTGTAACAATGTTAGGTATTAACTTTAACTAACATTAGAAGTTAACGGAATTTACGTCAACTCGACATCTAACGCTCGGGTTAATCAATTCCCATGCTTCAATGCTAGGATTTCACTAGCGCCCGAGTTTTGCAGATCAAATAAACATCGTTTAAATATTTTAGTTACTTTTGTATGTTAATCTTTTTATATGTTAGTTCAACAAATTTATATTTTGGGTTTTAGTAAGGTACATTTACTAACGTAACGAATACCCACCGAATATGCTGAAACTCGTTGGTATAACTCAATGCCCGGTTTTATCGGCCGAATATTGTTACAGATTTTTAACACCTTAGTACGCATACCTGCAACTTTTAAACCTTAGTACCCAATCTTTTTTACTTTTAGAGAATCGTAAGGGACTAACTTTGTAATTATTTCTTTAGATTATTTTTTCAATTTCAATTTCGAGTGTTACAATTTTTAGTTAGGGGTTTTTGTAATTTAAGTTATTCTACCATTAGTAGAGATGGAGGCGGTTTGGGGAGATGGAGGTGATGAAGATGGAGGACTGCATACTGAACTTTCCTATACCACAAGGACGTAAAAGGAACATGATAAAAGACAATAATAGTTATTTCAGCTTTACGTTGGATGATCGATTGACACATGGTTTTGAGTTTGAGTAGACATAGACACTTTCTACTTTAACGCTTGAAATGTTATGATAAAAAAGTAGAAAATAGTCAACAAAAGTGATTCTTTCTACTTTAACCTCTAAAGTAAAAAATAATAATAGAATTACTTAGGCTAAGGTGTATACATCCTTAAGACCATTCTTCTTATTTGCCACGGTTGCGTCACGTTAGCTTTCCTCCCATCATTCAACATCACCCTTCAACATCCTTCAACGTAGGGGTATACACCATTCTTCATCATTCTCCATTTTCTACTTTTCTTTTTTATTTAATACTGTTTTTATATTTAAATTATATATTTGAAATCATAATATTTAATAAAATAAATTAGAATGCATAAATTATAAAAGTAGAAACGATTACATTAATTAAAAAAATACATAAATGTTAACATTAATAACTAAAAAACAATGATGGCTCGATTTTGATAATTAATCCTTGTAAGGGTCCGACATGGCTGCTGATGTGGCTGTCCAGTGTGGTTCTGCAAGGGAGGTAAAAGGGTCCGACGTGGCTGCTGATATGGCTCCCCTCACGCGAGGGGTCTAATTTGGAACATTTCCCCCATTTTTCCTTCACGCATGACCAGAGCCTATTGAAGGCACTCAGTATCGTCACACACTCCTTGTCTTTCATATTTGGATGTTCCAATTAAAGAAAATTATTTAATATCTATATTATATATTAACCAATTTCAACCTATTTTAATCAATTTCAAACCCATTTCAACCTATTTAATATATGTATTATATATTAACGAACGGTCTTCTAAAAATTCCTATACAACCCAAAATGGATCCCAACTTTAACCCGGAGGTAACGCAAGGTGCAGTTTTAGCTTTTTCCGCATAGTTCAAGTATAACGGCATACCTCCAACAAGACATTTCAATTCAAACCCTTCATACCGATGACGATGTTAGAGTGGTGGTTCCGGAAATCCAACCCGAGAAAAAGAAGAAGTAAAAAAAGTGGGGCCCTAACGAAACCCAACCCGAAACCATTGAACCTCTGGTTCGAGAAAAGGTTATCATGTGGAACACTACCGAAGAAGTTTCTTTGACAAGAGGTTGGGTTAGCGAAAGTTGCGTCAAAGTGTATTGTTTACAATTATATAATATTTTGTAACGATCAGTTGTTTAAATTTGTTTACGTTTTACATCTTATTTATATGCTATTAAGTAATTTTCAAACGAGACTGATTTTTTGAAAGGCCATCACGCTCAAATATCATGAAATGTTAAAACTCAAAACGTATCAGACACATGGTTCCATAAAAGGAAAATGGAGGGATATGAATAAAAAGGTTGGATGGTTTAACAATATCACATCAACGCCAAGGATTATTCAAAGAGTGGTAGTAATGACGCCGATATTTACAAGTTGGTAAACAATCGATATGTTGGAAAAAATAAGCATGTATTTCCTTACACATAAGTTTGGGAAATTGTTCGACGGTGTGCGAAGTGGAATTCGGTGCCGAACGAGGTTGAGTCGGTGAAGCGGACAAAAACGTCAGAAAATGGAGACTTTAGCGCAGGTGGTTCGGATGCTCGTTGTTACAAAGATCTTAATATGAAGCTTAGCGATGGCGATCAGGCTGAACCGGAAAATCTGATTTGGACGGACAAGGCAGATGAAAATTGGAAGGGAGTCAGATCGTCTTCAATCGACGACCTAAAGTTGAATTTTAGAGAGAATGAGTTTATAAGTTTTAAAGAGTTGCAAAGTGAGAAGATGAAAATGACGTAAAAAATAAACGAAGAGTCAACCAAGATAGAACGGGAAATACTTGGTAGTCCTTTAAACGGATCTTTAATGTGATATCAAACTATCCCGTTGTTATGCCGAAATTAACAAGAAATGATTCAATGTTAAAAAAAATAATCACATGAGGAACACAAGCAGGATGATTCAAAAGACACGTATTATTACGTCTCGTGCTTAAGCACAATATTACACCATATCTCGTTCACAAAAATGCTATGTACGGCCAGCATCACAATAACATAAATACATTGTATATATAGGCACTACACCCTTACCCAACACAAACCAAAAGCCCACCGAGATCAATGAGAACTCGGTTTACATACAAGCCTAAAACAAAGTACAAACCAAACTATAACTAGCCCAACAATCTCCCCTTTGGTTTGTATAGTCATCTTCAATCATGCTCAAGATATTCGACTCCGCTTCCTTATATGCACCAGCCCATAGACCTATTCTGATTATCGACCCCACCATCCTTATATACTCCTTATTAGCAGGCTCGAACAACGGCTCAGCCATAATCTGAAAGTTGCTAAGAGTCTAGACGTCTTTCTCACAGAAATTCAGTAGGTCACGCGGGTCAACAAATATAAATTGTCCCTTTCGTAGATGGATGACGACCGTAGCCGTTTCCCTATCATACATCCCGAACGTCATCTCATCCAACGTCTCGTCTGGAATTTTAGCGAACAAAAGAATGTGAGTTGCCTTTTTTGTTGTAGGTCACATCACATTGACCATCGTCTTCCCTGTCTTTAAAATGACTTAGCAGTATTCATGTTCGGGAATCCTCGATCAACTTGACTTCTCTAGAAGTTCCAGAAGTCTATTGCCCTCTTGTCATTGTTGGGGTTGTGAAACGGAGCATTGATAAGTTCGATGAGATCTACCCTCATCCAGGATCCAAAGTCCTTCATTTTCCAGTAATACTCGGTATTCCCTGACCTTTGTTTCACCCACCACATGGCTTTATCAACGTCAAAACCCCAAGACATGACTCTATAATGATTACCATATTTGTCTAAGAAACCTTTCTTGAATTCAATAATAAACTTGTCTGGGTGATCAGAAGATGCCCCATTCTGATTCGAATTCTTCATGATGAGAATCTTCTTTTGAAGCCTTTAAGATTGTTCGACTGTTCTTGAAGGGGCAGTAAGGTTCTGTCCTAGTGCATCAGATGCGTCAGTGTTTGAAGTATGACGCGCACTGGTACTACCACCTTGACTATCAGCCGCAGTCTTCGCAGTAACTTCCTCACCGCTTTTAATTTCATCTCCAAACTTTTGAATAAGCTTTTGTTGTAGGTCCAGATACATAGCGGTGAGACCACACATGTTGGCTTGAAGCTTATTGATCTTCATATCTTTATCAGAGTTGCTAGCTTCAAGTTCTTAGATGCGTACATCCTTCACAACCGAGTCTTGTTCAAGTTCAAAGACTCGTCGTTGTAAGGCCTGTACATCAGCAGGTTCAACATCAAGGGTGATTCCCTTGCCATTATCTTTCGTAGCAAGAATATGAGCAATAATATCAGCGGGATTGGAACTTGATTGACCAATATGGTTGGACGATCCCTATGGCTCATCAGCAGATTGAAGATTAGACTCAAATTCGAACTCATGAGCAATATCATCAAAGATCTGTTCCTGAGTCTGAGGTTCATCAGCATATGAAATTGTATCAAAATGAGTCTCAGTACGTTCCGGCCCGTGTTCTTGTTGTTGGTTCGTTGGTGTAGCTTCAGGAACCAGCACACCCGGTCTCGGATCTTTCTTTCTTCGTTTTTGTGGAATGAGATAGGTGGCTGGTTCTTCAGGAAGATATTCGTCTTGAGTCGTAGTGACTGATTGAGGAGGTTTCAATGCAGTCGACTAAAGCTTATCTTTAAACCTCTCGAAGTCTTTCAACTGATCAGTAGTAGGTGTTACATGTTCTTCTTGGTGTTCAATCTTCATGTGTTGTAGTGGAGAACTTTCTGGTTCATCGTCATTAGAAATGGTTTCATATGAAGCAGTGAACCTATGAGTAGGTCTCACATGCTCGTTAGCAATCGAGGCACTGACACCAGCGGGAGTAGCTTTAGTTTCTGCAAACTTCCCGAACTTGACAAGTTCGTGAAGGCCTTTGTATATGACTTTCGCTCCCTTTTGAGAGTGCTTCATTAGTCCAAATGTGTTGGGACCCATGGCTTTAAGATCGAGCGTTTCTAAAGATTTAACAAGATCAGGGTAGTGTGAGTCAAAAGTCATATGTAGAAACCTCGGGTACATCATAAACATTTCCTTCTTCTTCTTCTTCTTCTTCTTGTTGTTGTTGTTGTTGTTGTTGTTCTTCTTCTTCTTCCCTTTGAGGTTGCTCAGCATCTCATCGAACACGAACTTTGAGTAATTGTAATTCCAGTCCATGATTAGAGCAATCACAACCGACATCTGGATATGGCTAACTCATCTGACCCCCCCCTTTTCGTCCTGTGACACACGTGAAAAACGTGTGAATCAAGAACCTCCAGTAAGGATGAAAACGTTTCTTGATAGCTTGAGGGTAAGATCCTTCATAACCCATTCTTAGTGCAAATTTAGCAACGAACTCAATGGAATTCTCCATTGGATAGTCGGGTTGATCGCCGAACATTAAAACTTCAACGGAATTCTCAGTTGATGGCCTTTGAAATGATGACATGCCTCTTTTGAATCTTAGAGTCAATTGTTACGACTCCCCCGACACCCCGTTGATTAATGGAGGCATTGTTCCACAATCCTGTCACCATCCTTTTGCAGATAATTGGAGTTTATCTAATAACGTGAGAAATCCTGCATGTGTTGAGTCTCATAAACATAGACCTGAATTCTTTGTGTACATGGGGTGGATCAAATAAGCATCCAACAATATTGTGAGTATCTACAAACTTCAATAGTGCTTGAGCAGCCATGACTGCAATAAACGAGTCTTAATAGAACATTCACTTAACTTAACAATCACTCAATATTTTAAGGACAAATATCAAATGGACTAAAGAATAGGGACCAAGAGTGTCATTTTAGATAATATTGATCATTTAATGTAAGTTAATGTCAATTTAAGTAGGTTTTTTGTCCATGATTGTGTTTTCTGTCCAAATAATAGGTTTTCGGTCCAAGGGTTGTGTTCTCTGTCCAATAATGTTTAAATCCACCGAGAACAAGAGTTCTCGGTTACTCAGTTTAGGTTCTTGGTCAACAAGTCAACCGAGAACCCTTGAAATTTCAAATTAACTTAAGAGTTCTCTGTTTGACCACATGTTTTCGGTCAAACGTCCCAAGAACCCTAGATACTTGGATCTCGACCAGGAAAACACTTTGGGGTTCTCCTCGAAATCTGGGTCATTTTCTCCACAACGCTAAACAACCATTGATGATGAAACCCACAATTCTAATCACTCACAACTTGTTAAACCTACAACTCATAGACATAATCTCTATTCTAATATAAAGTCACAACGTGAATAACAAAAATCTATCATTTCCGTCCATTTATCATTCACAATGAGCCAAGAAACCCTTTATCAAACTTTCATTCACATATTAATTAACGTTGAATACAAAACAAAACTTGAACATAAAGAGCTGAAAGAATTGAAGATTCAGAATGCAAGGGGTTTTCGGCTTTAGATATGTTGCAGATTTGTAAATCAAAATAATGTGACCAATAATGCACACACAAATCTTTTATATTTAAAAGGTTTTGGGCCGAAAACCCTGATGGGCTAAAAACAGCTTATTGAACCAGATTAAAGCGGAGGCGGAGACGGTGCTTCATAGCGCGAATAGATTTCTTAACATGTTCCACTCTGATGGATCGTTTGCTTTTCTTATTGTAGATTTTTCTATTGCCTTCAACTTGGTGGATAGGACCACACTCCTATAGGAGGTTCGTGCCAGATGCCCTTCTATTTCCCTATGGGTTAATTTTCTTTTCGGGCAACCGGCTAGGCTATTTGTAGGGAATGATTGTATCCGATCAACTACCGGGGTTCAAAAAGGAGATCCTTTAGGACCCCTTCTCTTTGCATTAGCCTTACGCCCCCTCATTCATCGGGTGCGGGATGGTTGTAAGTTACTTTTCCATGTGTGGTACTTAGACGATGACACGATTATAGGAGACGCCATTGAAGTGGCTAAAGCATTGGATATTATTAGATTTGAGGGGCCAAGTTTGGGGCTTGAGCTTAATATTAAAAAGACCGAAGTATTTTGGCCGTTGTGCAATGGGGTAAAGGAAAATGTAGGTTTATTTCCTATTGGGATTGGGAGACCGGAGTTAGGGGTAAAAATCCGTGGAGGAGCGGTTAGACACGACGCTGAATTTATAATTAGTTTGGCCATTAATAGATCTTCAAGAGCAGTGAAACTAATGAGATGTCTTTCTCGCCTGCGTAACCCTCAATGTGAGCTTCTCTTGCTTCGCTCATATGTGGGGGTGGCTTAGTTGTTGTTCGGACTCCGAACTTATCAGCCTATGTTTGTTAAAGAAGCTGTCTCTGTTTTTGACAAAGGGCTTCGAGAGGCGATTGAGGATATTGTAGTATGTGGGGTCCGTTTTTTTGGTGATTTTCAATGGAGACTGGCCTCTCTCCTTATCCATTGTGGTGGTTTAGGGTTATATTCAGCTGAGGATGTTTCCACATATGCTTTCGTTGCCTCGAGAACATAATCTTGGAAGTTACAAGACCACATTTTGTGTGATTGTGGTGTTGATTAGTTAGATTTCGATTTTGGGTGTGTGATGGATTGTGTGTACAAATCTATTCCTGATCTTGATCTTGGCGGGTTCGCTAATAAGGACACCGCCCCCCTAAAGCCCAAAATGCTTTGGCGAGTGCCCTTTATAGTAAAATCGTCCAAAGTTTGGGAGAAAAGTTTGGACTGTCTTCTCGGTAGAGAGAGGTATTAGAATGTCTTCAGGCTCCTCATGCTCAAGACTCTTTGAATGTCACCCCCATCGAAGGGTTAGGCCAGCTCATGTCAGTAGTGGCGTACCGAGCAATTCTTAAATATCATTTAATGATCCCCATGTTCCCAGTTGATGAGCCATGCCCGGTTTGTCGGAAAGTTTGTTTAAATAATTTTGGTGAACACGCAGTTCACTACAAAGAACTCCCGGGGAATATAGACATGATTTGGTCAGGGATGTCCTTTGTGATGTGTTTAAACGGGCGGGAATCTCGGCAAAAAAGAGGCTCCTGTGAATTTCCTGTCGGATCCGCGTGAAGGAAGGTCCACTGTACAACCATCAGACATTCTTGTGTTTGGATGGGCAGGGGGAAGCATGCTTGTGTGGACCTTACTGGGGTGTATCCTCTTGTCGGTCTTAGGGACATCGGGTTTGTTGCTAGGCAGGCGGTGATAAAGGCAGAAGCAGGAAAAATTACTAAGCACGAGAAGGCGTGTGCTGCAAATCAACATGCCATCATCACTTTTGCTTTTGACACATTTGGGTCACTCGCTCCCGATGCTTCTACGTTTTTAAAAAGAGTTCAGCGGGTAGTGCACAATAACTCAACGACGTCGAAGAACGATAACTATGTTTTCAGTAGGATCGGTTTTGCCATTCAAAAGGGGGTGGTGGTGCAGCTTGTTGCCCGCTTACCTGCCTCTCTGTTGTAACTGAATCCGTTTGGTAATTTGACAACTTTTAATGAGTAAAAAAGAAAAAGCTAAACCAACCTTTAAGAAGGGCCACATGGGCTGGAAACAATTTCAAAGCCCAATCATGGCAAGAACCAAAAAATCTCTCACAACATTCGTTTCGAAAAGAGTAATTAGGAGATAAAAATATAAAAATAAACAATAAAAATACAAACAGAAAACAAAAATATTTAATAACTCGGTCTTCTTGTATTTTAAAAAAAATTTGGATCAGATTTCAGTTTCGAAAAAAACGCAACCTCTTAACAAAAGATCCGAACATGGAATCATATTGATTAAGATTCTTTCAAAATGATTCATGTTTAGCATCATTATGACATAAAGAGACAGGTTGATAGCAGGTATAATGAACTTAGCATGATTTTCATTTCATCAGTGATACAAATTAGGTTCAATTAGGCATAAATCTTCAATGGATATCACTCATGGACCTTTGATGCCTCCTATCTCTTCTCAAAGTGTATTTGGTTTTCCCTAGATCACCCCAATTTGACTCCAACCCCTAGTGCTTGATCAAAAGATTTTTATAGATAACCAAAAATTTTTAGCTTTAAGGTTGAACGTTGGACTTACAAGCCTTCCGGACTTAAATGCCTTACATTCAGAGTGTTTAGGACTTATTTATATGTCCCACCCTTGTTGTTCTAGTTTGTCGGTCCCAAATATATCGCTCAATCACTCAATATCTCACTGTCGTAACCCACACATATAGTGTTGACAAGAAGGTTAACGACTTGCTATTTTATGAAAGAACGATAGAGTATTAATAGCATAAACACTAACACATTAAATGTTTCATATTAGACACAAAGGTAACAAACACACACTGTAACTCAAAAGATTTCCCATTAATATAATGTCAGAAAACAATCGGAATTAATTAGGGTTTAAGAATCGAATGTTTTGATTTTAGGCAAATTTCTGTACAGGAATATGTCAGCCATCAAATCACAGACAGGTGTAAGGTCTGGGTCTAGATCTGTCATAGACGTGCTATAAAATATTCCTTTTATAGGCCTGACTTGATATCTGACATTCCACGTTTGGAAACCCTAATCATTTTTACATAATTAAAACTATTATAATAAATGCTAAGTGTAAAACAAGTGTTCGGGCAAGCTTTGCAACATGTATCTTTGTCGAGCAGACCTGGTAACCATGAAGTGTGCTGGGAAACAGTTCTCCGGGCAGACTTTACTTAGAATATTTCCAAATAAAATGTTTACCTAGCAGACTTCAATCCTCTTGACCATATCAAACCTTGCTTGATATAGTCCCACTAGAAAACTTGTTATTCAGGAATTCCATCAATCCTTTGTTAATATTAACTTATTAAGAAAACCTAAGTGTGCTGGTAACACTGTAGCTTTGCTAGGAGTTGAACCTTGCTCGGCAGAAGTCCTTAAAATGTTTCTTGATCAACTTCCTTCAAGCTTGCTAGGAACACTTTTTATTAAGAATAAACCTTGCTAGATTTGGATTTAGCTTGGTTTTAGCCAAGGGTTTGCTAGGAAAACAAACCTTGCTTGACTTGAAGAACAACCTTGCTAGAAAAAGTGAACCTTGCTCGGTTTAACACTTACGAGGAATTCTAGAAGAAAACCTTGCTCGGAAAGCAAAATACCTTGCTAGGATAAGTAAAAACCTTGCTGGGAGGTCTGAGCTTGCCCGGTAACCATACTTAGCCTTAAACAGAGAGGTTGAGAAGTTTCCAATCTTCCTTTAGCTTTTTTCTCATCCCAAAAATCTCCCCCTAGATTGGAACAACCTCATCTGTACCAAAACACCTCTAAGGTTACATACACTTAGCCAAAATACACATCAAATCTCAAAATCAAATTACATATCATAGTCAAAATTATTACAACTTGGAAATTTTGTCCCATGGAATTACAAAGTAAACCTAAGCTATCAAAGTAATCTTATCTTCTTGAGCTTGAGGCTTTTTGTCTTCTAGCCAACTTGACTATTGCGGCACTTTCCTTGAAGATGAATAACTATCTGTGGTTAGGATGATCAGTGGGCAAAGTCCAACTGATTATATCATTGATATCCTCCACATGCAGATATTCTAAGTTAGTGTCCTCCTTTATGATGCCCAAGGCCCGTCAATCAGAGTTTCTGAGAATTAAGGATCCATCTTTATCATCAATATCAATACTTGCAATCCTTCCATTTCTCTGGACTTCACAATTTGGCCTTGTCATCTGCCGCCTTATATTGATACATTCCATCATAATTGGAAGAGGGTTATTACTTTTGGTCTTTGCTTTGAATGTCTCTTCAATATGTCTGACCTCCCTCATTCTTTTCACCCCTTTGTTTCTTTCAAACTGAGAGAGTTCCAATTTTCTTTTCTTATTGAGCATGGGGAACCCTTTGGTAGCCTAGTCTTTGAGATGTTTAGATAGAGTTTCATTGTTTCCCAGCAAACCTATGTCTGTCATAGTAGTCATACAGATTCATTGTTGCCATCTCAGCCAGCTGCTCCCTCTTGAACTGCAAAAAGTCATCCCTAAAGATTACTTCCTTCAAATAACCAGTAGACATAATCACTTTAAGTGATTCAGTTTGAGAATCAAAGTACAGCCTCCTTGGTAGGTCCACATCAGAAGGTGGCCTTTGTTGTCTTTTGTGTGAGGCTCTAGTGGTGGGAATTGGGACACTTACAACTGAGGGCCTAGAAATGTGTTTCTTCTTAGGAATATTGGCCCTCACATGCCCATCTTTCTCAAACATTTCAATAATTTTCTCCTTTGGAAATAAAATAAGCTGCAAATAGTTTTCTCTTTTCCTTGCCAAGGTTCTAATCATCTACATTAGTTCCTCATTAGTTGGACCTGCAGGGACAGATCTTTGAGTTTCAATACGTTCCCCTTTTGGTCCACACTGGAATTGCAAAAGTTTCCTCTGTTTAGCCTCCAGTCTTTCCTATTCAACCTTTTGTTCATAAAATAATTCCTTCAGTTGGCCTTTTCCATGGTTGTCAAATAAACCTTCATCCATCCCTTTGCGAAGCATCAAGCGTTTAAGGGTCTTGATCTTGTTCTCATCATCCCATGGCTCTAGGTGTTCAGCTGGTTCATCTTTTACAAACACAACTGGAGGAACCTTGAGAGCTTTGGAAGACTCAGCCTTTTCCTGATTAGGCTTCTTCATTATAGATTTGTACAATGCTAGTTTTTCAGTCCTGCTCATTCTTTGTGTTTCTTCAGTTTTCTGCCTTGCTTCCATCAATCTGCCAAGGAGTTTCAATTCTTCATCCTCCCATTGTTTGTTCTCCTTCTCAGCTAGGGTCATTATTCTTTGTATTTTAGTTGATTCTTGAAATTTAACTTTTCTTAATAGTCTTTTATGATGAACTTCGACTAGATCCCTGCTCAAACTATCAACCAATTCATAAGATAATCCAGATTCAATCAATAACTTGCACTTCCCATCAAATTTGGCATATAGCGGTAAAAGTCTTTCAGCTTGGTTGCCAGCTTTCTTCATCCTCTCCAACTTATCCCTATTGACTGCCTCAACAGTCACTTTGTAGGCTTCTTCCACCTTACTGAACCTCATATAGCTCAGTTGCTTTTTAGAGAACCCATGTAGTCTCAAGTAAGCTCTGTAATGTTATCAGCAGTGGTTGAAGTTGGTGCCTCTTCTTCAGCCTTTTTCAAATTAAAAATGACCATAACAAGGGTATTATCAACCTCTTCTATTTGTTTCAACTTGATCAAGATTTCAATTACTTCTTGATCAAGCTCCCCCTCTTCATTTAAATTTTTCTGAATATCAGCTTCTTTTAACAATATCTCCTGTTCCTCCAACTCTTTATCAGTCAAAGATTTTTCAATTCTTTCTCTCTCCAATATCTCATTCAAGGTATCAACATGCCTTTTGGCTGCTTGTTCATCATTTTCGTCCACATCCAATATATCGTCCATTGATCTATCATTTGAGTGTTTAATGGATGTAGTTTCTCTTCACTTTCAACAACTGCTTCCCTTATCCTTCCTTTTATCCTCTTTAGTTGTTTCCCTCACCATTTCTGGTTCACGAAGAAAATTTTCAATTTGTTTCATTAAGTCCTCCATCTCCTTATCCGCAACATTCTCAATATTCTCAAAAGTCAAAACAACTTCCTCAGTATCCATTCCATCATCAACAAATGCATCTGTCTGTGGTTCAGTACCAATAACATCAGTTTCTATGGCCTCACTCATCACAATGTTTTCAGTTTAAGTACCATCCACATTCACACTCACATCTGCAACAACCTCCTTCTCAACCATCTTCTCAACATTCAAATAAGGCACATCATAGTCTTGTTCTCCTCCATCTGACTCATCACCATCATATCCACCATAATCTGTCATCCTTTCCTCACTACTCTCATCTTCACTACCTCCAAATAGATCACATAATTTTTTCAATAAGTTCTCTTCCACCTCAACCTCTCTCACAACCTCATCACTAATAACATTGACCATAGGAGGATTCTCCCCCTGTTTTATTACAACTAAGGTCTTCTCAACCTCAGCCTCCAGGGTTTGAATCCATTTTGTGCATGTGCCAATTGGGATTTCAAGTCACCAATTTGTTTTTGTCAATTCATCATTCTTCCTTTTCAATCCAGTGTTCTCAATCACCACATCCATACATCTGCTATAAAAAGAAACACCAAGGGAAGGGGATCGGGAAGGTGTATCAGAAAATGGACCAGTGATTGTTGTTTGTGTCTGTAAGGCCCGGTTACCGGTAGCCCTAATTTCGTGTTGGATTTACTCATAAACACAGTTCTAAATATCAGAGTTAATTAAAACATTTACGCGGAATATAAAACATTCATAAAACATTACATAATTCATAACTTGTCTCAAAACATCCTTTGTCTTTCAACATTAAAGCATTAAAATTAAAACATCATAAGTCTTCAGATGCCAGACTCTTGTTCAATGCCACGTGTCTCCTCAAGCGAGCTGCCTCATCCTACTCACCTGCGTGCATACTAAAAGTCAGCTACGCTGAGTGAGTTCTAGTTAATCGTACACTATACAATACACATAAACTTATATTCTTTCATTCATACTCTCTTACTTTCATACTTTCTTTTGTATTAACTTACTTTCATATCTTACGTTATAAAGAGCATTACGCCCTACATTCCTCGAGTATTATTAGGGCTCGGTACCCTCCTTCCTCGAGTATTATTAGGGCTCGGTACTCTCCTTCCTCGAGTATTATTAGGGCTCGGTACCCTCTTTCCTCGAGTATTATTAGGGCTCGGTACCCTCTTTCCTCGAGTATTATTAGAGCTCGGTACCCACTTTCCTCGAGTATTATTAGGGCTCGGTCCCTCTTTCCTAGAGTATTATTAGGGCTCGGTTCCTCTTTCCTCGAATATTAGTAGGGTTCGGTTCCCTAGTTCTCGAATATTAGTAGGGTTCGATTCCCTCTTCGTTACCATACAACCATCCCTTCCTTCTTTTATTAACTTTATCACATTCATACACATAAGCATACATATCATACTTACCTTATACTTAGCGTTACAACCTGACAGTACGTGCAATATCCGAAGATCGTTCACGTACCATCAAGCAATCATTCATACATATCACATCATTCACATAAGGCATACACTTATCTCTTAGGATAAGCGTATTAACAAACATATCGAGTATGCACACAGCCCCGAAAACATAACACATAAATGGGGCTAGAAACTCACCTGAACACGGTTACGTTCACCGTTAATCGTAATCCCTTTCTTCAGTTGTGCACGGCTGACTGTATAACAAGTATACGTATCAATTAACTACCACTTCTCATAATGTATTTCTATCTTTATATGACCCACAACGAACGGGGGTCCGGGGGCAGCGCCCCTGGCAGCGGGGTCTAGGAGCGGCAGCCCCTAGCAGGGTCCAAGGGGCAGAGCCCCTGGCTGGGGTCGAGCTTGACTTATTTTCTAAACGAACTTGACTTTAAGCGAAGTTAAACCTTAGGCGAACTTAGCTTTAGGCGAAGTTATCAGGCGAACTTGGCTTTAGGCGAAGTTAAACCTCAGGCGAACTTAGCTCTAGGCGAAGTTATCAGGCGAACTTGGCGTTAGGCGAAGTTACCAGTTAGGCGAACTTGGCCTCAGGCGAAGTTACCAGTTAGGCGAACTTGGCCGTAAGCGAAGTTATCAATTAGGCGAACTTGGCCTCAGGCGAAGTTATCGCTTTGAAGGCGAAGTTATCGCTTTGAAGGCGAAGTTATCGCTTTGAAGGCGAAGTTGCCTAGTTGCAGGCGAAGTTGCCCAGATCAGCCACGGCCTTGATTTCTGTCCAGCATTTTGGGCGATTTTAACACCCTTGTTATGGTTCGACATCACCCACTACGTTTCCCAACCATTTTTCGGTCGTATCTACACTATAAAACTTGGATCTTTAAACTTCAAAAATCTAGAATCATACCTTTTTGAGCTTGTTTGGATCTCGTTTACTTGTTTAATCACAACCAACGCTCTCTCTCTCAGATCTGTCCGTTCTTCTCCTCGGCCGGCCGGCGGTGTTTGGTGTGTGGTGTGTGTGTCTTTGAGTGTTAGAAAATAGATGGAATGAATGATGGTTTGGGGTTTTAGGGGATATTTATATCCCTTAAATCCCATGGACCTAAGGCCCATTCTCGTTTAACCCATCTCAATTATTCCAAGTCCATGATCCGCTCCTTACTCGATATTAAATAATTAACGCGAAATCACTAAACATAACTTTCTTTATTCAACATTAAAATTTTAGGATGTTACAAGTGTTCCCTCCTTAAAGAGGTTTCGTCCCCGAAACCTAACTATTACATAAACAAACTAGGGTAAAACTTGCGCATCTCATCCTCGGCTTCCCAAGTAGCATCTGATCCCCTGCGGTGTTTCCGTATCACTTTTACCAGAGGTATAATCTTGTGACGAAGCTGCTTCTCCTTGCGACCAACGATCTCTATCGGTTGCTCGATGTAGTTCAATTGTTCATCAACCTCAATATCCATCAACGGCACGTGAGACGTGTCATCAGCTAGACACTTCCTCAAATGAGAAACATGGAAGGTTGAATGAATTCCTTCTAACTCATCGGGTAAATCCAGTTTATAAGCTACTTCACCCACACGACATACAATCTTGAACGGTCTAATGTACCTCGGACTCAATTTCCCCCTCTTTCTAAAACGGATAATCCCCTTCCAAGGCGAGACCTTAAGCATCACATTGTCACCAACGTTAACCCATCTCAATTATTCCAAGTCCATGATCCGCTCCTTACTCGATATTAAATAATTAACGCGAAATCACTAAACATAACTTTCTTTATTCAACATTAAAATTTTAGGATGTTACAAGTGTTCCCTCCTTAAAGAGGTTTCGTCCCCGAAACCTAACTATTACATAAACAAACTAGGGTAAAACTTGCGCATCTCATCCTCGGCTTCCCAAGTAGCATCTGATCCCCTGCGGTGTTTCCGTATCACTTTTACCAGAGGTATAATCTTGTGACGAAGCTGCTTCTCCTTGCGACCAACGATCTCTATCGGTTGCTCGATGTAGTTCAATTGTTCATCAACCTCAATGTCCATCAACGGCACGTGAGACGTGTCATCAGCTAGACACTTCCTCAAATGAGAAACATGGAAGGTTGAATGAATTCCTTCTAACTCATCGGGTAAATCCAGTTTATAAGCTACTTCACCCACACGACATACAATCTTGAACGGTCTAATGTACCTCGGACTCAATTTCCCCCTCTTTCTAAAACGGATAATCCCCTTCCAAGGCGAGACCTTAAGCATCACATTGTCACCAACGTTAAACTCAATTGGTCGTCGCCGCTTAACTGCATAAGACTTTTGTCTGTCTTGAGCGGCTTTCATTCTTGCTTTGATCTGATCGAACTTTGAAGACGTTTCTTGAACCACTTTAAGGCTTCCCATTTCTTTCTGACCAATCTCACCCCAACACACCGGGGTTCTACATCGTCTACCGTAAAGCATCTCAAAGGGTGGCATACCAATACTTGAATGGTAACTGTTGTTATAGGAGAACTCTGCCAGGTGCAGATGATTATCCCAACTTCCACCGAAATCTAAAACACAAGCACGTAGCATATCCTCAAGGGTTTGGATCGTCCTTTCAGACTGTCCATCAGTTTGAGGATGATACGCCGTACCGATGTTCAACCTCGTCCCCATAGCTTCATGGAATTTCTTCCAGAACCTCGAAGTATACCGTGTATCTCTATCAGACACGATCGATAACGGTACTCCATGCTTGGTTACAACTTCTTTGATGAACAAGCTTGCTAACGTTTCTGACGAGATGGCCTCTCGTATGGGCAGAAAGTGAGCACTCTTGGTCAAACGGTCCACAATCACCCAGATGGTATCATGTTGCATAGCTGTACGAGGTAGCTTAGTTATGAAATCCATGGTGATGTGTTCCCATTTCCACTCAGGTATCTCTAGCGGTTGCATCTTCCCATAAGGCTTTTGGTGCTCGGCTTTGACTTGTAAGCAAGTTAAGCACTTACTAACATAATCCACTACATCATTCTTCATTCCCGGCCACCAGTAATCTCTTTTCAAGTCTTGGTACATCTTTGTAGCTCCAGGATGGATTGAGTAGCTTGACTTATGAGCTTCATCTAAGATTCGACTTCTAAGATCACCATGGCGTGGGATCCACATACTGTCGAACCTAGTTTTAACTCCATGAGTGTTTTCCATCAACTCATCTTGCTGGCCATAAATCCTTTCTTTCTTTACCCACCCTTCATCTACTAACACTTCTGACTGCACTTTGATGATTTCTTCAAAAAGACTTGGGTTCATGATCAACTTGTAGGACTTCACTGTTACAAGGACTTCCTCATTCTTACGACTTAACGCATCAGCGACCACGTTAGCTTTACCGGGGTAATACTTAATCTCACAGTCGTAATCCTTTATCAATTCTAACCATCTTCTCTGCCTCATGTTCAATTCTTTCTGCTCGAAGAAGTACTTTAAACTCTTATGATCTGTATAGATAATACACTTAGTACCGTACAGATAATGCCTCCATATCTTAAGAGCATGTACTACAGCTGCTAACTCCAAATCATGCGTCGGATAAGTACTCTCATGGACCTTCAACTGCCTAGACGCGTAGGCTATCACCTTCCCTCTTTGCATCAACACGCAACCTAACCCTTGATGCGAGGCATCAGCACAAACAACGAAATCCTCGTCGCCATCAGGTAGAGTAAGGATGGGAGCTTGCGTGAGTCTCTTCTTCAATTCTTCAAAGGCTTCTTCCTGAAACTTTCCCCAACTGAATACTATCGACTTTCGGGTCATACCGGTCAGCGGTGCGGCTATCTTGGAGAAACCTTCGATGAATCTCCTATAGTAGCCAGCTAACCCTAGGAAGCTTCGTATATCAGTCAGATTCTGCGGAGTCTTCCAATTCGTTATCGCTTCAATCTTAGCTGGGTCCATGGTAATCCCCTCCGGATTAACCACATGACCTAAAAATTGCACTTCTCTTAACCAGAACGCGCACTTCGAAAACTTGGCGTACAACTTCTCTTTCTTCAGAACTTCCAATACCTCTCTCAGATGCTTGGCATGGTCAGACTCACTCTTTGAATAAATCAATATATCATCGATGAAGACGATAACCGACTTATCCAACATCGGTCGACACACCCTATTCATCATGTCCATAAATGTTGCAGGAGCATTGGTTAGACCGAATGACATTACGAGGAACTCGTAGTGTCCATACCGCGTTCGGAACGCTGTCTTAGGGATGTCTGCCTCTTTCACCTTCAGCTGATGGTAGCCTGATCTGAGATCTATTCGTGAGAACCAACTTGAACCTTGCAGTTTGTCAAACAGATCATCAATCCTTGGCAACAGATATCTATTCTTTACCGTAAGCTTATTCAACTCACGATAGTCTATGCACATTCTCATACTTCCATCCTTCTTTTTCACGAACAATACTGGTGCGCCCCACGGGGAAACACTCGGTCTTATGAAACCTTTGTCGAGGAGTTCTTGCAGTTGGGACATCAATTCTCTCATCTCAGACGGTGCTAGACGGTAAGGCGCTTTCGCGACAGGTTGGGCTTCTGGTATTAAATCTATCTGAAATTCTATCTCTCGCTCCGGTGGCAACCCCGGAAGATCCTCAGGGAATACTTCTGGGTAGTCGCGCACAATAGGAACATCTTTCATTTCTTTCGTCTCGGCCGTAACGTTGACGACATACACCAGGTAGGCACAACACCCTCGCCTTAGCAAACCCTCGGCTTTTATCATCGAAATGACATTAAGCCCAGAACTTTCCTTATCACCATAAACTGTCACCGCACTACCATCCAATGACTTTAACCTTATCATCCTACTCTTACACACTATCTGAGCCTCAAACTCAGACAACTAATCCATACCCAAAACCACATCGAACCCTCCCAAGGTCATAATGTACAAGGTAACAGGGAACTCATGTCCCACCAATTCTATCCTACAGTCCTTAACCATTTTCATTATTTTAACCGAAGTGTCACTAGCGGTTTCTACTATAAGAGTCTCAGACACTCGGCAACATTTCATTTTAGCTAGTTTACTAAATGGTGTGGCTACGAAACTTTTGTTTGCACCCGAATCAAATAATACAGCAGCAGAAATGCCGTTTACTAAGAGCATACCGGTCACAACATCAGGAATCTGTCTAGCTTGCTCTTGGGTCAACATGTAGGCTCTAGTTCTTGGCCTAGCTTGATTGGCATCCTTCCTTCTACTACCTCCAGCTTCACTCTCGGTACACTCCCTAGCAAAATGACCTGTCTTTTCACACTTGTAGCATGCAGGCTTAGAACTGCACTCATGAGCATAATGACCTGCCTTCCCACACTTGTAGCAAACATTCGACCCAAATCTACATTCTCCGGCATGAATCTTTCCACACTTATGACATGTATCCGAACCCTTTCCCCACCTACACTCACCACTGTGTGCCTTGCCACAGGTCTTGCACGACCTGTTCTCCCAAACTCTCGGCTGCTTGTTCTTAGGGTTCAACATCTGGGTACCGGGTCGTTTAGCAGGAGCGACCCATTTCTTTTCTTTCTTCTCGTCTCCCACCACCACATCATCCGCAGCCAAGTCCGCATAGACTATTTCTGCGAGTTCGACAGCAGAATCGAAAGTAGCAGGTTTACTTGTCCTGACTAACATGCGGACTCTCAGTGGTAATCCCCTCACGTAACACTTGATCCTTTTAGCCTCACTGTTGACCATATTAGGCACCAACCTAGACATTCGATTGAACTCGGTGGTGTACTCACGATGTGTCATTGTCCCAGCTTTCAAGTTTAGGAACTTCATCTCCGCCCTTTCAACCTCGGCGTCAGCACAGAACTTCATCATCACTAACTCCTTCAGATCGTCCCACTTCATCTCTTTGATCTCTTCACGGGTCTTCTTCTGCTCCACACTCTCCCACCAATACATAGCCTCATCTTCAAATGATTGAGTAGCATAACCTACCGCTTGATCGGGACGGCACTCGCTAATGCGGATAACCTTATCCATGGCGGTTATCCACTGAAGAGTAGCGATTGCGTCTCCTAAACCAGTCAGCTTAGGCGGGTCACAACCTTTGAAGGACTTATAGTTGCAACCGCCTCGGCCCCTCTTCCTATCATCATCTTTCACAAACCTTACCTCACTTGAGTCACCCCTTTCCCTCTCGTCATCCTTTCTATCATTACCACCTGCCCCTTCAACAGTTCTTTCACGGCTTCCAGCAGACCTTCCCGGGGTAACATTCTTCACAGCAGTGGCCACAGCTTGAACAATAGCTGCTTGAATGGCGGGATCCAGTTGAACTCCTTCATTGTTTTCCGGGTTTCTTCCCGCTGTGCTTCCTTCAGCTTCGGTGTTGGAAGCTGTCTCAACCGAAGGTTGCTGGACACGACGAGGCCTGCCGTGTCGTCCAGTGCGACCTCCAGCTCCAACAATGTCTCCAGCTCCAGCCATGGTATTCTAAAAGGGAAAACACAAACATCATCACTCAAGGAACTATTTAGTACAAGGATAGCAAGGCTAACAGGTAATAACAGTGGCCAGTTGTGATTAGCTGATCACGTTACTTTCCGTGTCCCATACACTTCCCTTTATGAGTCTATTTGTGCTGGTCCTATTTAAGCAGTTTGTCAAATCAAACAATCAATTATTCCTATCCCTGTCGTTCACGTATCTTTTCTTTCTCATTAACATATATCATTTAATCATACACTTTACCTTCACTGATCTTGCTTGAGCGACACTTGGCATTCTTGAACTGGCATCTTCTTTCCTTTCTTATTTATATCCCATACTCTGTTCGAGTCTAAGCATGTAGGATGCTTAAATCTCTCGAACTTTGCTCTGATGCCAACTTGTAAGGCCCCGTTACCGGTAGCCCTACTTTCGTGTTGGATTTACTCATAAACACAGTTCTAAATATCAGAGTTAATTAAAACATTTACGCGGAATATAAAACTTTCATAAAACATTACATAATTCATAACTTGTCTCAAAACATCCTTTGTCTTTCAACATTAAAGCATTAAAATTAAAACATCATAAGTCTTCAGATGCCAGACTCTTGTTCAATGCCACGTGTCTCCTCAAGCGAGCTGCCTCATCATACTCACCTGCGTGCATACTAAAAGTCAGCTACGCTGAGTGAGTTCTAGTTAATCGTACACTATACAATACACATAAACTTATATTATTTCATTCATACTCTCTTACTTTCATACTTTCTTTTGTATTAACTTACTTTCATATCTTATGTTATAAAGAGCATTACGCCCTACATTCCTCGAGTATTATTAGGGCTCGGTACCCTCCTTCCTCGAGTATCATTAGGGCTCGGTACTCTCCTCCTCGAGTATTATTAGGGCTCGGTACCCTCTTTCCTCGAGTATTATTAGGGCTCGGTACCCTCTTTCCTCGAGTATTATTAGGGCTAGGTACCCTCTTTCCTCGAGTATTATTAGGGCTCGGTCCCTCTTTCCTCGAATATTAGTAGGGTTCGGTTCCCTAGTTCTCGAATATTAGTAGGGTTCGATTCCCTCTTCGTTACCATACAACCATCCTTTCCTTCTTTTATTAACTTTATCACATTCATACACATAAGCATACATATCATACTTACCTTATACTTAGCGTTACAACCTGACAGTACGTGCAATATCCGAAGATCGTTCACGTACCATCAAGAAATCATTCATACATATCACATCATTCATATAAGGCATACACTTATCTCTTAGGATAAGCGTATTAACAAACATATCGAGTGTGCACACAGCCCCGAAAACATAACACATAAATGGGGCTGGAAACTCACCTGAACACGGTTACGTTCACCGTTAATCGTAATCCCTTTCTTCAGTTGTGCACGGCTGACTGTATAACAAGTATACGTATCAATTAACTATCACTTCCATTAATGTATTTCTATCTTTATATAACCCACAACGAACGGGGGTCCGGGGGTAGTGCCCCTGGCAACGGGGTCTAGGGGCGGCAGCCCCTAGCAGGGTCCAAGGGGCAGAGCCCCTGGCTGGGGTCGAGCTTGACTTATTTTCTAAACGAACTTGACTTTAAGCGAAGTTAAACCTTAGGCGAACTTAGCTTTAGGCGAAGTTATCAGGCGAACTTGGCTTTAGGCGAAGTTAAACCTCAGGCGAACTTAGCTCTAGGCGAAGTTATCAGGCGAACTTGGCCTCAGGCGATGTTACCAGTTAGGCGAACTTGGCCTCAGGCGAAGTTACCAGTTAGGCGAACTTGGCCGTAAGCGAAGTTATCAATTAGGCGAACTTGGCCTCAGGCGAAGTTATCGCTTTGAAGGCGAAGTTATCGCTTTGAAGGCGAAGTTGCCCAGTTGCAGGCGAAGTTGCCCAGATCAGCCACGACTTTGATTTCTGTCCAGCATTTTGGGCGATTTTAACACCCTTGTTATGGTTCGACATCACCCACTACGTTTCCCAACCATTTTCGGTCGTATCTACACTATAAAACTTGGATCTTTAAACTTCAAAGATCAAGAATCATACCTTTTTGAGCTTGTTTGGATCTCGTTTACTTGTTTAATCACAACCAACGCTCTCTCTCTCAGATCTGTCCGTTCCTCTCCTCGGCCGGCCGGCGGTGTTTGGTGTGTGGTGTGTGTGTCTTGGAGTGTTAGAAAATAGATGGAATGAATGATGGTTTGGGGTTTTAGGGGATATTTATATCCCTTAAATCCCATGGACCTAAGGCCCATTCTCATTTAACCCATCTCAATTATTCCAAGTCCATGATCCGCTCCTTACTCGATATTAAATAATTAACGCGAAATCACTAAACATAACTTTGTTTATTCAACATTAAAATTTTAGGATGTTACAGTGTCAGGTCGTTTCGAATCGGATCTTAATCAATCATGTCATAACTCACACAAAATTAATCGTGTTGACAAGCGAGTTAATGACGGGTTACTAAGTTTAGAAAGATGACCGTTTGTTAAAGGCGGAATCAATAACAAACATACGGTTGCAATAAATATTCAAAATACGAAGACACACGAAGGATTCACTCAAAAGATTTCCATTTATATAACGTTAATCATACAAAAGGATAATCGATTAGGGTTTAGGAGGAATCCTAGGACAGCCGTCACACACAAAATATTCTCTTAATTAATGTGTCGGTCTGTGTGTGTTATCTGTGTCTCGTCTTTTTTGCGGCGTGCCCTAATTATTCTATTTATAGGCCTGCCAACCTACGACAGGCTGTCATTCCTTCTAGAAACCCTATCCGATAGTACATATTCAATTTACATATTCAAAAATTATACTAAGTGTAAAACAAGTCTTCCGGGTAGGCTTTTCATTAAACTTCAGTCTCCGAGTACGCAGCGTACTCGGCCTTCCTTCAGACTTGGTAAACATAGAAGTGTACTCGGAATCAGTTTCCGGGTAGACTTTACTTAGAGAATATTTTACCAAGTAAAATATTCACCGAGTAGACTTCAATCTTCTTGGACTTATCAAACTTTGCTCGACAGATCCTCACGAGCAACCTTGTTCTTCTATGATCCTATTCGGCTCTTTGTTAGTTGAATAACTTATTGATAAGGCGTACTCGGGAGTACATACCTTACTCGAGCAGAACCTTACTCGATATAACTTAGAGATATTCCATTAACTCATCAAGTATACTCGGACCATAATTATTAAAGAATACCTTGCCCGGTCTTCCAATTGCTTGGTTCTTGGACTTGGTTGACCAAACCTTACTCAGAAGAGTAAAATACATGGTCTTGAAGAACAACCCTGCTTGACAAAGTGAACCTTACTCGGATATGCCAAATAGATGAACCTTACTCGGAAATCACCAAAAAACATACCTTGCTCGGATATCCACTTAAGAAGATTATTTGAAGTAAACCGTGCCCGAAAGGCAAAATCTCGTACTCGGCCAAGTAAAAGCTTACTCGAAGGTCCAAGGTGTACCCGGATTTAATACTTAGCAGTTTCTGAGGAGGTTGAGAAGATTCCAATCTTCAATATTCTTCATTTAGGTCAAATCTCCTCATTTGGGTCAAACTCTTGACCCAACAATCTCCCCCTAGATTGAAACACCTCAGCTGACCCAAAACGTTCTATGGTTACTTACACTTAGCAAAATACACATCAAATTTCATAATTGAATTACATAAGTAAAAATTACATAATCAAAGGTTTGTCCGAAGACATTACAAAGCAAAGCCTATTCTATCTCATTTGTCTTTTCCTCTTATTGTAGGCTGCTTGTCTTCTCAGCTTGATCACAGATGCTACCCTTTCTCCGAATATATTGAGAACTTGGTAGTGTGTGTGTCCTTCTTGTATCACCAAGTCTCTTATATCAGCAAGATCATTATTATGTAGGCATGTCAAGGCCTTCCCATCTGAATTCCTCAGCACATAGTGGCCAGTGTCTTCTCTGTATTCAACTTCTGTAATGACACCATTTTTCTGCACTGTGTAATTTGGTCTTCTCATTCTTCTTCCCAAGCTTATAAAAGTCTCCTTGTTGGACAGAGGATTTTGATCTCGGACTCTCATCTGGTAGTTCAGTTCAGCCCTGTCCATTTTCTTTAGTTTTTCTGACCTCCTTGACTTGTGAAGTTGGATCAGTCTCCAACTTCTCTTTTCTTTCAAAAATTTGAACCCATCAGCAGCCTGTTCTTGCAGATACTTAGATAAGTCATTCATTTGTCTTCCTGCTGATCTGTCTCTGTCCCTAAAATCATATAAGTGAAGTGACTCCATTCTTCTTAGTTGTTCTTCTTTGTATTCTCTGAAGTCACTTCTTACAACAATCTCCCGTAACTGCCTACTTTCCATTATGACTTTCAAAGAATCAGTAACTGAGTCATAGTAAAGCTCTCTTGGTAGATCCACATCAGACTGTGGTCCATATGATCTTTGTTGTGCAGAGCTTCTTGACTCACCTCTTCCACCATGACCTCTTCCTCTAGGGAATCTCTGATGAAATGGAGGTCTAATAGGAATGGACTTTCTTGGCTTTTCAGGACCCAAATTAAAGAATTTTCTGTATGTGGCCTCCACCATTTAAGTTGGTAAATTTTCAAGCTCTCTCACATCCACCCTATGCTTGTGAAGATCATTCAACATCTTTGCCATTCCCACTGTATTTGCTGATCTGGCTGGTACAAACCTGCCATCTGCATAATACCTAGGGTTTTCACCCTCCTTTAAGGCCTTTTCCCATTCTGCATTCTGAATATAAAATAAGTCTTTCACATCAACCTTTTCCAGGGCATTGAAATCAGCTTCAGTCATGCCTCTTTGATGTATCATTATGTTCCTGAGAATGTTTATCATTTCCTCATTCTCCCATGGCAAGAACTTCTCTTCATCAGACTCAGGCTCAGGCTGTTCTGGCTGAGGGATAGGAGTTTCATCAATTTTCTCTAGTTCCTTCTCTTTCTCCCTCACAGTCCTGATTCTTCTTCTTTTCACAGGTGGCTCATCATCAGTTTCTTTCATAATTGAGCTCTCAGTTTGGACCCTTTTCATCTCTTTCTTTTACATTTTGGAATATTGGTCAAATACTGCCTCTTTGCTTAAGTTTCTCACAACCTCAGGCTTTATCCCTTTCTCAATCAGATAACCACACATTCCATCATATTTTTTCTTTAATTCTTCCAATTCAATCTTATCATCTTGTTTCACAAATTTTTCTGCAACTATCTCTTTCTCACTGTTATAAAGATCTTAAATTTGTTCAGCAGTGTATCTTTCTAAAGCAGCTTCAGGATAGCCTCTAACCTTCAAAAAGGTTTTATAGTGCTCAGTGTTTTTCTTTCTTTTCTCAACCTTCTTTAGGACTTCCTCTGCATTTATTTCAGTAATGCCCCTTTGAATATAAGTCATTTCAGCTTGAGGGGTCTCAGCAGTAGAGCTTGTGTCAACTTTCTCACCTCCTTGATCAGGGTGATCATCACCCTTTCCATCAGACTCCTCAGAGTCATCCTCCCCATCATCTGATAGATCATTCATGGCATCTATCTTTGGTTCATCAGAGGCAGGATGCTCTGGTTCAGTAACATCAACATCATGAACCTCAACCTCAGGGACATCAACATCAGGGACCCCTGGTAATTTTTCTCCTGGTTTTAGTGTTTTCAAGGAGATTGCCCTGATTGGCTCATCATCAGTCTCTTCAGCAGATTTCTTTCTTCTTTGATAGGTCTTTTCATATCTTCTTTCTCCCCAGTTACTAGCAGGGTTCTTTTTCATATCCTCCTTAACCTGTTCTGCCCATTTCTTTGCAGCTGCAGATTTAATTGACTCCCCAATCTCTTCAGGTATAATCATGTCAGTGTTAAGATTGGTTGATGGTTCAGCAGTCTGCTCTTGTTGCTCTTGAAACTTGTTAACCACCTTTCTCAAAGAGTCATCAAACTCTTGAGTTTTGTTCATATTCACCAGTATTTCAATAACCTCTTGATCTGCCACATCTTGAAATATTTCTTTTGCTACATTGGCTTCATTGATCAATAGGTCCTGCTGTGCCAACTCTTCTTCAGTCAAGGAATGGGCAATTGCTTCCCTTTCCATTGATTCTTTAATAAGTCTTTCTCTCTCAGCAAGAGCAGCAGCAGCAGCAGTAGTATCAACAAAGGATACATTCTTCTCAATATGTACAGCAGGCTCATCCTCTGTTGCTATCCCTTTGCCTTTTTCTTTTCTTTTTCTCAACTGCTCTTCATTCTCTTGCTCATCACTAGTTTCATATTCATTAATTTCTTTGAATAAGTCTTCCAATTCAGAGTCATACTCTACCCTCTTGGAACTAGCTTCTTGATCATCAATTGGCTCAGTGTGTTCTAGTTCCTCAGTAGCATCATTCACATTCACATTCACATTCTCCACACTCATTTCTTCATTTACAATCTCAGTCAACTCTTCTGTCAGCACATTCTCAACATCATCATTCACATTCATTACAGATTCATCACTTTCATCATATTCATTCATGATCCTCATCAAACCATCAATATTTTCAGCAAATTCAGCATTAGTCATACCCACAACATCATCAATTATATTCTCCCCTTGTTTTGGGGCAGCTGAGGTCTTCTCAACCTCCTGCATCAGGGTTTGAATCATCAGTTCAGCTTCTGCTAACCTTTTTAACAACATTTCATTTTCATTTGTTAGCTCTTCATTCTTTCTACTCAACTCAACATTTTCATCCCTAACCTCCTCAACTCTCCTCTTCAGCTCATCATTCTCCAACATTAGTTCAATATTTCTTTGAAGTGTGTTTTCTTGTTGGCTTGAGGGTGGGGTTGTAGGAAATGGTTCATAAGTGGGTTGTTCAGTGATGGATGGGGATTGTGTGTGTTGTGTGGAGGTTTCTGGTTGGTCTAGGTTGAAAGATTGAGGTGGTGTTTGATGTGGTGAGGTATGTGGTGGTGATTGTGGTAGTGTAGGGATAGGTTGTTCAAGTTCTTCATGTTGCTCCCCCTGTACTGGTGCCATCATCTCCATATCCAGACCATCTCCCCCATCATTTTCATCAACATCATCATCAGAGTCTTCTCCAGCACTCTCATCATCACTCCCTTCTTCCTCCTCTGAGCTCAGCTCAGGTATAGGCATAACAGCCAAATCATGGTTTAATAACCATGACAGAATTTCCAGTGGAACACTTGCATCAAAATTGTTAGAAACACCAGGATTCTTTATTCTCTTGTATGCATCGGGATCTTGCAGTTTATGGGTGGTTCCAATTGTTGGTAAATCTTGTACAGTGCTGTTGAAAATGATATGCAGGAATCTTGGGTAATGTAAAAATCTTTTGCTTTCTGGTTTCTTCAAATTCCCCACTAGCCCATCAAAAATCATCTTGGAAAAATTAAATGGCAGATCAAAAATTGTACCAACAGTGGCATTTGCTAGATCAAGGCTCATCAGAGTCCATGATCCCTTTCTCGGAGCAAATCCATGAATAATGTGGTGAATCAGAAATCTGTACAGCATCGGAAATAAACCCTGCTGAAACTGTCCCTCATGGACATTTCCTTGATACCCCATTGTTTCTTTGAAAATCTTCAATAGATGCTTTGTATCGAAGCTGATGTGATTGTGATCATCGTCATTCAGTCTTAAACACCTTCTGATCATCCTTTCAGTAATCTGAATCTCTTGTCTGGCCACGGTTGCCTCAATTCGTCTTTCATTACCGTCTTCAATAAGCTCTGCTGATCTCCAGAAATTCAAGGAGTGATTTCTGTAGATAATCGGGCTTTCAGTGAGAGCAAAGCTAATGTTTGACCGTGCCATCCACAAGATCATAAGAGCCATCGGTTCATTCTCTGGTGTCACTTGCAGTAACGCGCACATGTTGTGCTTTGGCTCAAAAACATACTTTGGCTCGTTGTCTGCCATATCTGTAAAACATAAACCAACATATTCAAAGTGAAATTAGACATAAAGTTTAAAACTTTAGATAATTTCAAGTTATAAAAATGAAGAAGAAAGATAGAAATCTTCAAGAACCTGTTCTTCGACAAATTAATAACCTAAACACATAAACAGAGTGTTAGTACTCGAATACATAATCAAGTCACAATAACAATCTAATCGTGATCAGAAAACATAAAATTTTATGCTTACCGAGTCGGAAAGTAGTGGTTGATAAAAATTAGGGTTTGGATTAATCTTGAATTCGATAAGTCGGTTATTTTTCTAAGTAAGAGAGAGTTGCAGTGGAAGGAGAGAGATAGAGGGAAATAATGTAGAAGAAATTTGCCTAAGTCCCTCTTTTATACATTTTGAAAGTGGGTTTTAAATGATTTTTGTCTTCTTGTGAATTACTAGCTGTCAACCAGTAACGTTATCCACTTGATATATTAAAAACATTTAATCTCATTTAAAATCATAAGACCTTACTCAAAAAATTAATTTATCCATAGTCTACTCGATCTTCTTCCACTAACAAACCTTACTCGGTCAAACTTTACTCGAAAAGATTTTCATTTTGAATATAAAGTTTGCCCGAATACTTCCTATTTTAAACCTTGCTCGATCAAGTAAATTAATTTAAAGTTAAGATATAATGAAGAAAGCTTACCCGAAATACTTGATTTTTTTGAGAAATAAATCCCAAGAAAAATAATCAAATATAGTTATCAAATAAACATTCTTACTAAGAATCAATTAAGATCCTCCCAAAAATTTCTCAAATTCAAATTAAAACTTATCAAGCATGAACCCTAAAAATCATAATCACTAACATATTCAAACAAGGTATTCATTCAAGTATGAGTCTAAACGATTTCATCATACTTACTCACATATTCAATCAATGCATTCATTCAAGTATGCTTGTATGAAGATTGTGCTCGAGCACTCTTTCAAATGTAAAGTGTGCTCGGACAACAATCTTGTGCCAAGTATACTCGAGTAACTTTCATATAATACAAAGTGTGCTCGAAACCAAATTCTAGCAGACAGTGTACTCGGAAAGTTGGGTTTTGAAAATTACCAAGTATATTAAAGGAACACAAGTGTACCCGAAATATAAAGTGTGCTCGGAAAACAAAGTTTGCCCGAAAACACTTGTAATTTCAAAGAAATCATAAACACATATATCACAGAGCATGCTCGGAATGAAATTAAACACATAAACATTTAAGTGTGCTATAGTCTAAAATTTCATAGAGCTTGCTCGAAAATCCTAAGTTAGCACTAAGCTTGCTAGGATAAACACATTCAATCATCAGGTATGCCCTTGTTCGAGGGAACTTGTCATATCAAACCATACCCGAAAAGTCACAAACTTAAACAATAACATCTAAGCATGCCCGGAAAGATTAACAAGTCTTTCCTAACAACATATTCACTCAAAGCTTACTCGGTACACTCACTTAAGTGCACAAAGTTTTCTTGAAAACACAATCAGCATATTACATGCATAGCTTATTCGAAGCTAACATAATATATGCATAGCTTACTTGAAACAAGAATTTCTTGTTAACAGTTAGCTATTTCAACACATAATCATCTCAAGACTTCAAGCTTGCTCGGAAAGTGAGTGCAACAGTGTAAACACTTCAAAGCATGCCCGAAAATCATAATGTTAGTCAAAAATGACTAAGCTTACTCGGAAAGGTTGAAAGTTGTCAAACCTTACCCGGAACAACATATTCACACATAATCAACTGTTCTGTACTCGGAAAGGGTATATTTAAATATCCTTACCCGAAAATACATATTCAAACAGTTTGTGCTCGAGAAGGTTTGAAATCATCAAACCTTACTCGAACTTACATATTCAGACATAATCAACTGTTTTGTACTCGGAAAGGTTATAATTCAATAACCTTACCCGAAAATACATATTCAAACAGTTTGTGCTCGAGAGGATTAGAAATCATCAAACCTTACTCGAACTTACATATTCAGCCTCTTTTAGGCAAAATGCAACACTTTTTGACTTAAACCACTTTTCAAAGACATTTCTAAGTTATGTATCATTTCAGAACATAGTTTAAGAGCAAATGGTGCATTAAGAGATCAAATTTCAGTTATACTTCACTTCAAAACAATATCTTTGATAAACTGAAAAGATCTCAGGAATGGGATCATATTGACTAAGTAGCTATCTCAATACTTCATTCTCAGCATTATTATGACAACTTAGATAGGTTAACAGCAGGTATAAACTTAGCATGATTTTCATCTCTTTGGTGATATGATTAAGATTCAATTTGAGCATAATGCAATAATGGTCAACACTGTGCTATGATGCCTCATATCTCTTCTCAAAGCTTATTTGGCTTTCCCCAAATCACCCCAATTTGACTCCAACCTCCTTTATTCGGTCAAAAATAGTTTCTTATGACAGAACTTATTGTATTTTTGGACTTTTAATATTCAAACATATAGAGGTTGAACGTTGGACTTACAGTTAGCAGCATGCCTTTCATTCAAGATGAGACAGTTTTTGTCAACATCTTTGTAGTTCTTGTTGTAACCCTCTTGTTTGATAAAATATCTAAAACATTTATCAACTTTTGGTTGATTTATTTATTCTTCCCCTTGTTTTTGATATTTTCTTAAATTTTCTTAAAGCATGTTCTTTGTCATATATAAAAAAATGTTTCATTTTGGTTGACCAAATAACAATAGGCTTGTGTATGACTGGGTAATCACTTTTCTGCCATATCATTCGGAGAGATTTATCTTGAGACATGCAAAACAACTATGCATCTCCACATAAAGATTAGCATATTCATTATGTTTATATCACCTTAGATTTTACATCATCATGGGAAAATAACCATACATGTTAATGACTATACTAAGGCCTTTTTAGCCTATTAATTCCATATGATCAGCAAAGTAGTCAATGTACTATCATTTCCCATAAATACAGCTTAATATTCAATCACCCCAATACCTCTTCATTGTCAGGTTAATGGCTATCCTGTACTGACCAATGGTGGTCAACAGGACCAAACATACATGTGAGTGTATGTCCATTTAAAGTCAGAGTTATTGACATAGTTTTAAGTGAAGGAATAAGAAACAAGTCATGATTGCCCCAAATGCATTCAGTTTTCTGGTCAATGGCTATCCTTTGAATCTATAAAGATTTAAGGACCAAACATACACAAGTGCATGTCCTTCCAACTGGGCAAATGACATAATTTTCAGCAAAGACAACTGTTTGAGATCTTTCCCTTAAAAAATCCTTCTTTTAAGCTTCTTAAAAGCTTGAACTGAATAATCTTATCATATCTCTACACCATTAATCAACTTGCTCATGTTTTGACCAAAATATAGTATTTATGCAAAATTCATTATAAAATTCATTGAATGACATAATTTTGACATAAAACACATTTTGACATAAACAGTTGCATCACATACTCAAATCTTAATCATTCTATCATCATTAAGAAAAACAGACTGTAAGCTCATTCAATGTCTATTCTACCTTAACAACTTCAGAAGATCAGATTAAGATCATATTCAAGTAATCATAAACATGTGATTACTCATGACATTATATAAGCAATTAATCTCACCTAAACAGATCAAATTACTTATCATAATACCAGATCAGTTAACAAGATAGTCAAGTATTATCATCAAATTCAACCAAATTGCACAAACAGTTACTTAACCACCTATCAGTTAACATCAAAACGGTGACATATTCAAAACATATTAAAAAAACATATTCAGCAACATTTTCAACAACATAATCATCAGATAGTCAGCAACATATTCAGTAACATATTCAACAACATAATCAGCAACATATTCAACAACATAATCATCAGATAATCAGCAACATATTCAGTAACATATTCAACTTGTGTAACCTCTTATAAAATATTCATGTAGCACATAGAGGTACACAACTAAGCACACATCCTTAATCAGATTTCATCAGAGTTGATCATCCCCAGGGCTTTCAAAAGAAAGTTGAACCTGGTTCTATCAAGTGGTTTGGTGAATAGGTCAGCCAGATTATCACTTGTATCAACTCTTTGCATTTCAATCAAACCTTTTTCACTACAATCTCTGATGAAGTGATGTCTGATTTCAATATGCTTAGTCTTAGAATGTTGCACAGGATTCTTAATAGTAAAATATGCAGCAGTATTATCAATCAGAATATGGGTGTTTAGAAAGTTCAAACCATAGTCCAGCATCTGATTCTGAATCCAGAGAACTTGTGCACAACAGGCAGATGCAGCAACATATTCAGCTTCTGCAGTGGAGATTGACACTGTGGTCTGTTTCTTGCATTGCCATGACACTAGCCTTTCACCCAAAAACTGGCATCCTCCTGATGTTGACTTTCTACTCATATTACATCCATCATAATCACTGTCTGTATATGCAATCAGATTAAAGAATTGGTTCTTTGGATACCAAATCCCTAAGTCTGGTCTTCCCTTCAAATATCTGAAAATTCTTTTCACAGCATTCATATGGGAGACTTTTGGATTTGATTGGAACCTAGCACATACACACACAGCAAACATGATATCTGGTCTTGTTGCAGTCAGATACATCAGTGATCCAATCTTGGCTCTGTATTCATGTTCATCAACTGACTCCCCCTTTTCATCAGCTATCATGTTTTCTTTGGTGTCCATTGGAGTTGAGGCAGCCTTGTAATCATGACAGTTGAACTTATTCAGAATGTCCTGCACATACTTAGCTTGGTGAATGAAGATTCCTTCATCCATTTGTTGAACTTGTAGTCCCAGAAAGAAATTCATTTCACCCATGGAACTCATACTGTACTTGGACTTCATCACCTCTTCAAACTCCAAACACATATTTTCATTTGTAGATCCAAAGATGATATCATCAACATAGACTTGTACAAGCAGCAAATCTGACCCTTGTCTTTTGTAGAAGAGTGTCTTGTCTATGGCTCCCCTTGTGAAGTCATTTTCAAGTAAATGAGTTGATAACTCATCATACCAAGCTCTAGGAGCCTGATGTAAACCATAAAGGGCTTTGTTCAGCTTATACACCCTGTTTGGATACATGGGATCCTTAAAACCTGGTGGTTGAGTCACATACACTTCTTCATCAATCTTTCCATTAAGGAATGCAGATTTGACATCAAGCTGGAATACTTTAATGTTCTTTGAGGCAGCATATGCAAGAAAAATCCTTATGGCTTCCAGTCTTGCAACTGGTGCAAACACTTCCTCAAAGTTGTAGGTTCCTGGACGGATCGTACACGGGATGTCGCTAACAACGCAGGTGCGGAATCCCTGCGTAGGTAGATACGAGTGTAGAGTATGTAGAGATCGAACACACAAGCAATAAACCAAACACGTTATATTGATAACGAACACGTGACCCGAGGTCACTATTACAGACAATGACACGTAACACACGAAGTGAACAACTGAAACGTAAACCCTAAACGATCAACTTAACTGTTTCGGCTGAAACAGTATATAAACATGACAACTTCGCCATAGGCGAAGTTGTCAATAACTTCGCTGATTCAACAAGTTCGCCATAGCGAACTTGTTGACAACTTCGCGTATTACAAATATAAACATAATCAAAACATAATTGCATTACAGACTCGATTACAAATGCTAGACTATGAACTACTGACACACATGTACCAACAGACTCCCCCTTGGCAGTAGCTTCATATCTTGATCTTCAAATCTTGAGTCTTGTAATCTTGCATCTCTACGCATGCGCCCCTTCTCTAACACATACCGACACCACCCGTTGATATTTCCTAGCTTGATCCTTCCAAGCAGGAATGTAGAAGATCTTCTTCTCGTTGAGCACTTTCAGATCAGCCTGCGATAGATTAACAAGATGCATCGGGTCGTAAACCCGAAGTACTTCTTGTTCATCCTCATCTTCCATTACCGCCTCAGCTGTCTCACAATCCACGTACCACCATTTTAGATCTTTGAGCACGTCCTTGGGCATGAACTTCATCGGTACTTCTTTAAGGCACCGGATCGGTTTGTATTTCATGA
This sequence comes from Bidens hawaiensis, assembly GCF_021521415.1. NCBI lineage: Eukaryota > Viridiplantae > Streptophyta > Magnoliopsida > Asterales > Asteraceae > Bidens > Bidens hawaiensis. The sequence goes on from NW_027495922.1 coordinate 85,149, forward strand.
CCATCCAAGGTTTTCCATCAACTCTCAGACCTCTATCCTTGTCTTCGACAAGTTTCCCCTTTTGTGGTTTCAGTAGCTCAAACTTTTTCTCTTTAACGCACTCTTTCCACACGATCTTCGCAATGATTCTAGCCATGTTGTCTTCACTTCTGTTTATCAATCCCAATCTGGCTAAATCTTTTACTTCACATTCTGGCAGTGTGTTTAGAGATCTCAACTTTCTCTGGAAGTACTGAATGCCATCGTATCTCTTGATCACGAAGAGCCGCAGCTGCTCGTCGTATAACCAGCAGATAATACCTTTCTTGGCTTCCGCGTATCCCTTAATATTGTAACTTTTTCTGAACATCTTAGTGACCGCCGGCTTCTTCGTCTTTACGAACCAGTGGGCACAACCCTCCTTCCATTTCGGTTGTTCCTCCCACTCAGCATCTTCCTCCGCGTTCTCATCACCCAACTCTGGTCTCTCAACCTCCGGAATCTCGTGTTCCACGGAGTCATCAACAATCTCGCCTTCCTCTAACACGTTTTCAACCGTAATCTGCTCTCCAATCCTCTCGATCTCATCAACAGGCAGCACATCATCTTCAATCATAAACTCATCATCCTCCTCATCCAACTCTTTCAATGCGTCGATAACATCTTCAACATCAGCATCATCATCAACCGCTACCACGTCGTCACCAGCTGCATTTGTAGACTCCCCCTCAGCTGTGGAAGCCCCAAGAGCCTGAGAGGTTCTTGGCAGCTCACCACCTGCACCTTCCGGTGCATTGGGATCATCGTCATGATCTTCTCTCCGTTTCGTCCTCAACTCATCTCCCCTACAAGTCTTCTCCCCCTGAGATGCCAAGAATGCCTTGAAGGCATCTATTACCTTTCCGTGTTCAACCAGGAGGGCTGCTTGTAGTCAATTGGATTCCACTAGGCTTTGAATGGTCTTTGTCTGATCAGCAACAATCCGCTCTAGTGATGTAATCCTCTCGGAATCTGAAGTAGGCGTTGGAGTTGGCGGGACATCAGCAGCAGAAGTGACCGCAGGTGGTACACTAGGTAACCCTGCAGTAGTAGTGATGGCCGACTCAACAAATCGTGCAACTACCACCGGTGGATTAAGCGGTTGGGGTGGTAGAGACACAATTGCTGGGGCCGACGTCTCGACAGCAGTAACCTGTGCTGTGGAAGGAATAAGAGACATACCAGACAAGGCAGGTGGAGCAAAACGTACCAGCCTCGAAGATTCTCCAGCTCCGAAACCCATACCTGTCCGTTCTCGTCGTGAACGTCTGAGCACAATCTGCACTGCCTCCTCTTCATCAACTTCGTCCTCATCCTCGTCTACAGTTCTCGGCCTCTTTCCCGTTGTTCTCTCCCGAGACACCATAAGTCGTCTCGCTTCAGCAAACGTTTCTTCTAGATCGGAGTCAGCTACCGAAGTAACTGCTCTAGTAACATCCATAAACTGAGGACCCGAGACATCCATATCAAACAAACCATGTCCGCCAAAGGCAGCATCAAGATCAACGTCTTCAGCAGTAGACACAGCAGGAGATACCGCAGCTGGCACAGCAGCAGAGGCAACAGTAGATACAACAGGCGCAGCTGATACAGCATGTGGTGCTGCCGCCTGATGTGGTTGCGGGTCTCTGAACTCGTCCCCTCCTGCAGGAACATACTCCGGATTGATGAGATACCCGAATAATGGAGTATGCCTGGGACGCAGCCCAGGCTTGCTACGAGTGCTCGAAGTGCGGCACTGAGCAAAGATACGTTTCGTCACGCATTCGACGTATCTAATCGGGCGTCTCTGCGGTAGCGACGGAGCGACATGATTCAAAATCATCTGTAAGAAACGAGGATACATAGTGAATCGCTCGCGCTCCACAGCCCTTCTCTGACGATCGATCTCGTAGAATATCAGCTGACTAAAAGAATATCGGCGGTTGTAAGTCAGCGCTATCATGGCTGACTGCATCGTCGCGCCCATCCCATCTGTTCCTGCCTTCCTGCCGGACATGCATACAATCAATACATGCATCAGGAAGCGCCATTGATCCAGCAAAAACCCTTTCCTTCTCTGCGAGTCCCCCAGCGGACCCGAATAACCCATCCTCAAATAAGCTCCATCACGGAAAGGAGCTACGAACTCCGTTGGGTCATCTCTTGTTTCTTCACCGAACTGCAGAGCCAACCGTATATCTTCCGAGGAAAACTGTATGTTATGACCATTTACGGTTGCTCGCATCACCGGAGGCTCAGGCCTGCAATCATAGTACACTGTCTGCCAAAAGTCTTCAATGTTAGGCAGAGAAATGGGCAGTGTATTTGTGATCGCATGAAAGACTCTTGATCGTTGGAGAAACGTGATAATCTCCCTGTAGTCTTCTACGCCTCGTGCGTCTGGATCTAAAGTGATGTACTGGTTATGGGCTGGAAAGAATTGTCGTTGATCATCACCGTCGTCACCACCAGCACCTCCAACAGCAGCCATATCTGCACAAAACAAAACAAGTTAGAGAACAGTTAAGCAACTCACAAGTTCGCTTTGTACCATGTGCGAAGTTGTGATTAAACCTGTACAGGCGAACTTATAGGTGAGGCGAAGTTGGGAACAACTTCGCTTTATCTGTAAGTTCGTCTAAAAACTGTTAAGTAAATTGGTACAGGCGAAGTTACGGATAACTTCGCCACAGGCGAAATTAATCTTCAGGCGAAGTTGCGGATAACTTCGCCTTAACCATAACTTCGCCTGAATCTGAAACGGCGACTGTTCAGATTCAATTGGCCAAGATCCGATGTTTTCGCACAAAATTTGACGATCCAGCAGTGAAGAACAACATATAGTAATGGTGTTAAGACGTAAAGCTCGTCCATGAACACGTAAAACTCGGTTGAAAAACTAGGTTTTGAAGGTTCGACGACCCGAGGTCTCGAACCGGGTAAAACTATAACGAACGAGTAAGTTTGGGAACGATATTGACCACACATACCGTCAATAAACACTAGAAACTGGAAACAACGATCGAAATCGGAAAGTAAACAAGATCGCCGGAATTACTGTTTTGTTATTGATTATAAGTTCGCCGGAGTTATGAAAATAATGAAACTGTTACTGTTTCAAAGTCCTTATATAGGGCAGAGTTTGTTCAGGCGAAGTTACGCTTAACTTCGCCTAGGCGAAGTTAATAACAACTTCGCCGAATTCAACAACTTCGCCCGTAATTTCAAAATCAGCCCTTTAAGTTTGAAGAATCCTGCACTTAACATTAGAAGTTTCCAAAAAGAGTTAAACCAATATGATCAAGACCCAGTAACCAACGATAAATTAATATAACTACAAAAATAGAAAAACTTATAAAATTTTAACGAAATAAGGGATCAAATTTCAGTATAGTCAGGGACCACTACGTTTTTAGAAAAGATCCCAACAGGAATCATACTAACTATGTGACTGTCACTTGGATCCGTGTTTAGCTGTATTATGACATAGAGAAACAGGTTGTAAGCATGTAAATAACTTAAATGGTTTTCATCATTTCTGTGATACGGATTAAGGTTCAGTTAAGCTCAAAATTTTAAGTGGGCAACAACTCAGAGATCATGATGTCTTCTATCTATTCTCAAAGCGTATTTGGCTATACCCAAGTCACCCCGAATTGACTTCAACCCATAGTGTCTGATTAACTTGTATATACTCGTTGTCTGCTTCCCGTTCTCTTCTTACTCCAGAATTGAGAAGTCTTGATTGTTACTATGTCTCATAAGTACTAAAAATATACATGTTTTTTTTTTTTTTTTTTTTTTTTTTTTTTTTTTTTTTAAAAAAAACTAAACATTCTTATTGACTTCGGAGTACTAAACCACTGCAAGTCCCGAATCTGGATCACTGCAGTGTCTTGAAATGCTTTCTTCACGGGAATCAGAACACTCACGGGCTCGTGTATGACTGGGTAGTTGCTTTTCTGCCTATCCTTCGAAAAGATATGTATGAAGACATACAAAACTCTTAAGGAGTTTCCACGTAAATTCGAGTAGTTTAAGTTAGTATCACATACACTTTTACGCACCATAAAAATTACCATGACATACAATGACTGTTCTAAAGCCTTTTAAGCCTTATAACTTCACTAGTTAAGCACACACAATCAGTATATATATCATTTTCCAAGGTTGGATCAATTTTCTGTTAAACACAGCAAAGAACTCCTTACGAAGTATTAGACTTGAAAAGTAATTTCATTTCCCAATAAAATTTTGATTTCAATCGCCCCGATCACGTCAAAGTCGTCAGGTAAACGGCAATCCTGAAGATCCAATGGATCAACTGGACCGACCACATACAAGTATGTGTCCTTCTTACTAAGAATGACCGACTAATTTTCAGCAACTGAAAGAACACACGTCATAACTGCCCCGGTCACTTTCAGTCTTCCGGTTAATGGCTATCCTCATTCTCTAAGTCGAAACGAGGACCAAAACATATCCGAGGATATGTCCATCAAACTGAGGTAACCGACTAATTTTAAGCAATAATGACACAGATTTTTTTTTTTTTTTTTTTTTTTTTTTTTTTTTTTTTAAAATAAACACAAAGACATGGTTACTCGGGATTGATCATCCCGTTCAGCTCAATTAGGTTTTAAATCTGGATTTATCAAACGCTTTTGTAAACAAGTCAGCAAAATTTTCAAGTGTATCAACTTTTTCGATCTTGATCAGTTTCTTCTCAGCACAATCCCGTATGAAGTGATGACGAATGTCAATATGCTTAGTTTTATTGTGCTTCACGGGATTGTTAATTACTGAGATGGCGGCAGTGTTATCAATTAAAATAGGAGTGAGTAAGAAATTCAGACCATAGTCGCGTAATTGTTGCTGAATCCACAAAACCTGAGAGCAGCAGTTGGATGCTGCCATGTATTCAGCTTCGCATGTTGAAATTGCAACTGATGTCTGTTTCTTGCACTGCCAGGAAACTAATCTTCCTCCAAGAAACTAACAGCCTCCTGTTGTTGACTTCCGACTCTGAATGCATCCCCCATAATCAGAATCTGTATATGCCACCAGTTCAACGTCTCCTCCCTTTGGGTACCACAACCCTAGTTTCGGCTTGCCTCTGAGATACCGCAAAATCCTCTTCACACCTTTCATGTGAGATTCCTTTGGGTTTGCCTGAAAACGAGCACAAAGACAAACAGCAAACATTATATCAGGCCTAGAAGCAGTTAAATACATTAAAGAACCTATTATCGCCCGATACAGAGTTGGGTCCACATCTGCGTCACCATCTGATTCAGCACCCAATTTGTGATTGACGCAGATTGGAGTATCATATGGAGAACTGTCCTCCATCTTGAATCTCTTCAGCACATCATGAACGTACTTCGTTTGATGAATGAACATCCCGTCCTTCTTCTGATCAACCTGCAATCCTAGAAAGAAAGTTAGTTCACCCATAGCACTCATCTCGAATCGTTTCTTCATGACAGCCTCAAAATCCTGACACATGGATACTCTTGATGCAGCAAAAATGATATCATCCACGTAGACTTGAACCAGTAGGAAGTCACATCCTTCTCTCTTCACAAACAACGTACTGTCAATCAATCCCCTTTCAAAACCATTTTCCAGCAAGTAGTCCGATAACGTTGAATACCAGGCACGAGGTGCCTGATGTAACCCATATAACGCCTTGCTCAACCTGTATACGTGATCAGGAAAGTCTGGGTCAGGAAAACCCGGAGGTTGCTCAACATACACCACCTCATCAACTTTCCCGTTTAGAAACGCGCTCTTCACATCCAACTGAAATACCTTCATCTTTTTAAATGCAGCAAACGCCAAAAACAATCGAATCGCTTCTAACCGGGCGACAGGGGCGAACACCTCATTGTAATCAATACCCTCTTGCTGATTAAAACCTTTAACAACCAGCCTCGCCTTATTTCTTACGATAATCCCCTTATCATCTCTCTTACACTTGAACACCCATTTTGTGCCTATAGCATGCACATTCCTTGGTTTTTCAACCAAGGTCCAAACTTCCATTTTCTCGAACTGAGCCAACTCTTCTTGCATGGCCTCGACCCACGAGCTGTCCTTTAAAGCCATTTGATAATTCTTTGGTTCAATTTGGCTTATAAAGCAGGAGTACAAACATTCATTCATTATACCCGTTTCTTTTATGCTTGTATAAACACAGGTGTGCTCATTCAAGCTACTTCTAGTTTGTACACTGGAGGACACATCACCTATAATATTCTCCAATGGGTGATCTTTGTGAATTCTCGTGGTCGGAACAGCACCGACATGCAAATTATCTTCCAAGTTTGAAGAGATCTCATCTATGGTTGTTTCTGGCTGAGAGTGAAAAGGATTAATAAACTCTTCTTCAGTTGAGGCCGCAGGGGTATCGATAGGGTTTGATGTGGAAGGTTGAGATTTCTCAAACTTCTGATGTTGCAATAGATTCTCTTCCTCATCAAGTATCATCTTCGTCACAGCTCTTTCGTCTTCTTCAGAAATTTCCAAATCAGGTACGTTAAACGACTTAAAAAGTTTGACATAGTCGAAAAGCTCAGCAGGTCCATTGCTTGGTTTTGGCGGTTGGTAACTAGTAATGTCGGTGTTACAAACCACCTCCACCTTGCAAGTCGTCGTATTGAAGACCCGTCTGTTGGGAGTCCCAACAACATAACCGACTAGGATTCCCTCATCGGCTACTTCTCCAAATTTCGAATTAGTCTTCAAAATCGAACAAGGAGACCCAAATGGTTCAAGACCGCACAAGTTGGGCTTCCTTCCGTGCATAAGCTCGTAACAAGTTTTTCCAAGTCTCTTAACGGTTAACACCCTATTCAGAACATAGCAGGCTGTAGCAACTGCTTCAGCCCAGAACATCACAGGAAGCTTCGAGTCTGCCAGCATAGTTCTGGCTCCTTCAATTAACGTTCGGTTCTTCCTTTCAGCCACTCCATTCTGTTGTGGAGTATACGGAGCGCTGTACTGATGTTCAATTCCCTTCTGAAGACAGAAGATTTCCATTTCAAAGTTCTTGAACTCTGTCCCATTGTCGCTTCTGATGTATTTAATTGATTTACTCATGACGTTCTCAACTTTTGTAATTAGATTCTTCACCATCTGAGTTGTCTCGTCTTTTGTTTTCAGAAAATATACCCACGAGTATCGCGAGTAGTCATCAGTTATCACCAAGCAGTAAGAAGTACCACCTAGACTTTTTACATTCACTGGACCGAAGAGATCCATATGAAGTAGTTCTAGAGTACCGGCAATAGAATTAATCTTCTTGGTGAGATGGGATTTCTTGTGTTGCTTTCCCTTCTTGCATGCTATACATTTGTCTTCAAAGTTAAAACTTTTTAAGGGAACGCCCATCACAAGCCCATTCTTGACAATGAAGTTCATCTTCCGAAGATGAATATGTCCCATTCTCCTGTGCCATAATTCTGATTCTGATTCGCTTGCTTTTGTCATTAAACAGGATTCTCCAGTGGCCATTTCAGTAGACCTCATATCCATCACATATGTATTCGTTTCACGTGGAGCTTTCATTACTATCCATTCGTCTGGTATTTGAAAACCAGGTTTCAATACGATCGCTTCATTCTTCGTGAAATGGACAGTGTAATCTTTATCACAAATCTGCGACACACTCAGCAGATTGTGCTTTAATTCCTCCACAAAGTTTACATTCTCAAGTGTCATTCTCCCATTCGACACAGTTCCTCTACCGGTAATCCTTCCACCGCTCTCACCAGCAAAACTAACTCTTGCTCCCTGAACAGGTTTTAAGTCTTGCAACAAGTGTTTGTTGCCTATCATGTGCCGGGAACAGCCGCTATCTACAATCCAAAGATTGTTGGCAGCCCTGTTCAACTGTTCCTGCACAATAAAACAAAGAGTTAGAATCTTGGGACCCAAGACCAATTGGTCTTGGATCGATACGTCCCGTACCCTGGCTTTCTCAAGTTAGCATCAGGATAATTTCTGTAAGTTCTGTTAGGGAATCTCCTTGCAGATTGAGTGTAATGCCTTCCAAACCTATGAGAGTTGAAAGTATTATATCTTGTGGTTTGGTTGAAAAACTGAGGTTTGTTTTTATAAAAACTTGAATTCTTTACATTTTGGCATTTTGTAAAGTTTTCATTTTTAGCAGTAACAAAATGACGCTTATCCTCAGTTGTATTTGGCCTCACACCTCTAAATCTCGGCTTCAGAGGGCAATCTGCAACTAAATGCCCTAACTTGTTACATCTAAAGCAACACCGACTCTCCATTTTCTTGTCAAATGTTGGTTTGGATGTAGAGGCAGTGTTACCATCCGTATGTCTCACGTAAGGTGGGACGTACGGATTGAGTGGAGAACTCTTTTTAGAAATTTTATTTTTATCTCCACCGTTGGGTAACCCTACTTTCTCTTTTGTCTGACCAGATTCGGACAACTTATCCGAATCCGATGAGACTGGACTCGAAACTGAAATATTCACACTAGAAACAGGCGAACTCGTTTCGCCACAGCTAACACTTGGTTCTACCCTTGTAATCTTGATTGGAGTTGTCTGAGTAACCTCGAAATCAACAGATTTCTGAACACTCGGATTATAGGTATAGTTGTGGTTAAAGGGTGGTGGAACTTCGTGATAACCGATTCCTCCCCTCTTTGCAGAGGTACCTTGATCACTCACGAGGTGATCAAGGATGGCCGAGGAATTCCTGAACTGCTCAAGTTTGCGGTTCAGTTCCACCACCTTCACCTGGTGGTCAGCAATCTGTTTATCCCGATCAGCAATCACTTTAGTTTTTTCTTCTAAAACTTCATAACTAAGATCAATTATTTCAATTTTCTCAGCAAGTTTAGTTTTTAGGCTTTGAATGTCTTTTTCACATGCTTTTATTTAATTTTATAACTTGTTTCTCTTGCTTTCGTAAAATGGTGATCTTCTTTAATAGTTTTAAAATCAGCATCTAAACGGACGTACTGATCAGTTATCGTAGTGAGTTGCTCAGACAAATTCTCACAACTAGTACAAATATTCTTAGTACTTACCTCGGAGCGATTATCCTTGTCATCTGCCATGAAAGCGGTTTCTTCTTCATTAGCTTTCTCATTTCCAACAACCTTCTCACATTCTTCAACTTCAGACTCAGCCATGTTCGCTTGCTCACCAGAACCACTTGAATGCAGGTTCCAGTTGTACTCACCTGCCTCTCTGGTCAACATGGCATTAATCTCTCTATTAACTCCAGAGTGTTGTGTAGGCCGACCTTGTCCTCGTTCAACCCTCTCATTTCTGCATTCCTTGGCAAAGTGCCCGTACTGTTGACAATTATAGCACCTTACCTTGGATTTGTCGAACCCGGGCCTACCACCAACAAACTTTCTCCCAGTTTTGTTCATAAACCGTTTTACACGCCTCACAATCATTGCCATTTGCCATTGCAAATCCATCTCCTCCAGATCATCAGCATCGATCTGGTCGTAGTCCTCATCCAGTACAGCAGGGTCCACAATCTTCCCCTGGATGTAGTTTTCGTAGGAAGCAATAAATGATGCATAGACTGCAAACTGCTCTTCAGCAGATTTTACACTCATAGGCATCTTGGAATAATTATTGCTTGAGGCATTTGCAGAAAAACCACTTGAGGATGCTTGAGGCTTTGAAGTACTTGATCCTCCAGCAACGAAACAGACATCACCGTTCATGTTCACAGAAACGTTTCCATCATGAGAAGAGTCAGGACCTGACTCCCCTTTCGAGTAAAAAGCAGCAGATTCAGGCCTCGAACTTGAGCCTGAGTTAATCTTTGCACCATACATACCAGGGTCTTGTATCTGATCTGTTGGTGTTTCTTTTCGAACCATATTAAGCTCATAAGTTCTGAGCTTGTTTACTGCTGTTTCCAGATCATAATTTGGAAAGTCTCTGTCTTCCCTCATAAGAACGGTGTACATTTCCCACTTCGGTGGGAGAGCATCGAGAAGCTTTTCAACAATCTCTTCTTCTCGATAGGCAATCGAATAATTGCTAAGCTCTGTCATTAGATGATAGTATCTGGTGATAATATCATCCAGTGATTCGTTCTTCAAAAATTTGAAGACGGAGAACTGGGTCTTTAAGAGTTTGATCTTTGATGCACGGATACCCACATTCCCCTCGAATCTATTTTCAAGAGCATCCCAAAGCTCTCTCGCAGAAGTGTACTTTCTGAAAGTGTGGAGAACCTCTTGAGGAAATGCCATTGTTATAGCTGCATGGGCCTTGCTCTCAGCCTCATACATTTTCTTTTCTTCATCCTCCATTTTGCTGTACTTCTTAACCACGTCACGGCCTTCGTATTGCATAGTTGGAGGGATATATCCATCCTGGATGCACACCCACATTTTGGCATCCTGGTATTTAATGTATTGGATGAATCTGTCCTTCCATGCCACGAAGTCAGTTCCTTTCATCAACCTCGGGGCCTTAGTGGCTGACCCCGCTTCTACTTCCATCTTGACCAAATCGGAGATGTTAATTGACGACATCCTTGCGAAAACCTGAAAAACCTGAAAATAAAAAAAATATTAAAACAGCTCAGTAGGCGAAGTTAAGAATAACTTCGCTTGAAAGTTAACTTCGCTGAAAAGAGAACTTCGCTGGGTCTTAAATTCGCTTGACTTGGCGAAGTTAAAAATAACTTCGCTTAGAATGAGCGAACTTAGGAGGTTAGCGAACTTGGGTGGAAAGCGAAGTTGCGGATAACTTCGCTAAGGCGAACTTATGAGGTAAGCGAAGTTGTGGTTAACTTCGCTAATCCTTATATCTTCGCCGAAACCCTAATTCCAGTGACGGCAACTTCGCCTGAAGAATGGTAACTTCGCCCGAAGAACGGTAACTTCGCCCGATGAACAAGGAAACTGTTCAGATCTGATTTCGTCAATCCAGCAGTTTCCGATCAATGCAATGGCTTGAAAATGACTGTCAAGCACGAGCAAAACACAATCCCAACAAAAACACGTCCCGCGAATAGGTCAAACGAGACGTTTTCTACACCCGCGTGAAATCCCGAACCTCACAATCGAGCCGATGGCTCTGATACCAATTGTAGGTTCCTGGACGGATCGTACACGGGATGTCGCTAACAACGCAGGTGCGGAATCCCTGCGTAGGTAGATACGAGTGTAGAGTATGTAGAGATCGAACACACAAGCAATAAACCAAACACGTTATATTGATAACGAACACGTGACCCGAGGTCACTATTACAGACAATGACAAGTAACACACGAAGTGAACAACCGAAACGTAAACCCTAAACGATCAACTTAACTGTTTCGGCTGAAACAGTATATAAACATGACAACTTCGCCATAGGCGAAGTTGTCAATAACTTCGCTGATTCAACAAGTTCGCCATAGCGAACTTGTTGACAACTTCGCGTATTACAAATATAAACATAATCAAAACATAATTGCATTACAGACTCGATTACAAATGCTAGACTATGAACTACTGACACACATGTACCAACAAAAGTCTATCCCTTCCTTTTGAAGACATCCCAGTGCTACAAGTCTTGCTTTGTTCTTAATCACCAAACCCCTTTCATCCCTTTTGTTTCTGAACACCCATTTGGTTCCTATTGCATATCTGTCATGTGGCTTGTCTACAAGATCCCATACATGTAAATCTCTAAACTGAGCCAATTCCTCTTGCATTGCCTCTACCCAACTATTGTCTCTTAAAGCTTGAGCAATATTCTTTGGTTCTAATTGGGATAGAAAGCAAGAGTACAGACAGATGTTAGCTATCTCAGAATGACTTCTTGTTACTCTTTCATGCAGGTCACCAATGATATTTTCAGCAGGATGATTCTTTTCAACAGTAGGTGTTTGTATTATCATATTTGTAGACAAATTTATGTCAAGATTTGTTTCATTGATTTCAGGTTCTTCAATGATCAAATCAGCTTCTGCATCATGAAACTCTGGTGCTTCATCATTGGTTTGTCTTGAAGTGGATGCACCATTGTTTCCCAGATTCAAACTTTGAAATAAGTCTTGAAATCTTGCTGTTGTTGCAGCTTCTTCATCATTTGTTTTGTTGCCTGTGTCACTCCTATTATGAACATGATCATTTTGTACATCAGTACTATCTTGACTTGTCATTTCCTGATCTTGTTCAATGTCATCGTTTGAGGAGCTATTCACAAAAGTGTATTCATTTTCTTTTCTGGCAACCTTTTTCCACAATTCTTCCATGTCCAGTTCTTTCTTCTTATTTTCTTCAAGTACACTGGTCTTGTAGAATGTTTCATCAAAGTCTTCAGAATAAATCTTGAATGACTTGATTAACTTTTCATGATCAAACAGCCATGTTGCACCACTGACTGTATTGAATTGATTCCCATTAAAAATAATGTCAGATGACTCTATCACACTCATGTGATCTTTCACATAAACTCTGTAAGCCTTTGACTGAGTACAATATCCAACAAAGAAACAGTCTAGTGACTTGGTTTGAAACTTGTTCAAATAGTCTCTAGTGTTCAATATGAAACATTTGCAGCCAAAGGGCTTGAAGAACTTGATGTAAGGCTTTCTATTGTTGAAAATCTCATATGGAGTTTTATTATGCCTTTTGTTCACAAGCACTCTGTTCTGAACATAACAAGCAGTGTTGATTGCTTCAGCCCAGAATGTGACAGGTAAGTTAGCATCAGCCAACATGGTTCTTGCAGCTTCTATTAGTGTTCTGTTTCTCCTTTCTGCAACACCATTTTGTTCAGGAGTTCTTGGAGCTGAAAATTGTTGAAGTATTCCTTTCATAGCACAAAATTCTTCCATAACTCCATTCTTGAACTCAGTACCATTGTCACTTCTCAGCATCTTCACTTTCTTATTCAGCTTGTTTTCAATCATTGTGACACAACCTTTAATCAACTCAGCAGTCTCATCTTTGGTACTTAGGAAATAAACCCAAGTATATCTTGAATAGTTATCAATGATCACCAAACAATGTCTTTTCTTTCCAATACTTGGTACACTCATAGGACCAAAAAGATCCATGTGAAGTAACTCAAGTGGTTGATCAATTGAGTTGATGAGCTTGGTCTTATGAGTTGACTTGTGTTGTTTTCCCTTCTGACATGAGTCACAATGATCATCTGACTTAAATTCTCTTGTAGGTAAACCAATCACATGTTCACCCTTGACCGGCCTATTCATATTCTTTAAGTTCACATGACACAACTTTTTATGCCACAATTTAGATTCATTTTCAGTGGCTTTGGACACAAAACATGCACCACCTCTTGAAATAGCATCTTTCATATTCAACTCATACAAGTTGCCATTTCTTGGTGCCATCATCATAATCATGTCAGGTGGGATCACAAACTCAGGTTTTAAGATGAAATAATGAGAATCATCAAAACTAACTTTGTAACCCTTATCACACATTTGAGATATACTCAACAAATTGTATTGTAGTCCCTCAACAGAAAGACATTGTCAAAAGACACCTTCTCATTTGTCAATATCCCTTTACCCATAATCTTTCCTCCATTTTCATCACTCCCAAAGGCAACTGGACCCTCATACTTCTCTACATAATTCACAAGTGACCTCTTGTCACAGGTCATGTGCCTAGAACAACCACTATCCATATACCATATATCATTCAATGGAGTGGCCTGTTCCTGCACAAATAGAAAGTTGATTAGTTCAGCGATGAGATGCAAGCTTCTTCAACTTGCAACTTATCAGTGTCAATTTCAGTGGCAGCCTGGGAAGTGAGTGTAGTAGATTCAGGATCTTCATGAGTGATCTACAAGTTGTCTGAATGGTCAGTTTCATAACCACACTCTCTTGGTGTCTTGACAAGTGAAGCTGAATTGTCAAGCTCAACTGAGGCAGTTCTCTTTTCTTGTAAGACATAGTCTTTAAATTCTGAGAAGTCTCTTACATCAGTCACAGCTTCAACTTTAGCTTCAGTTCTAGGTTTCCAAGTGAAACCTTGTGGTTCATATCCATATTTTAACAAGAACTTTTCATCACCAGTGAGTACAGCTTGTTTCTTTCTTTGATAAACAGTTTTTCTTTTTGATTTCTCACTTCCTGATGATTCTTGTGACTCATTAGATTTAACTGAATGAGTATTTTTGTTAAATTTCAATGACTGGATTTCCCTTATTACCACTTTTGCTTCTGAGGTGATTTACTTCTTCTCACAATTTCAGTCATATGCATCTTCTTCTTTGTCTTAGCCTTCAATTCAACTCTTTTCTCTAATCTATTCACATTTCCCTTAACTAAGTACATTGCATACTTCTCTTTGTACAAAACAAAGTCTTGACCAAACTTTGTTCCATTTGGGACATGAAATGGCTGAAACTTGATTCTCTCATTACATGAATCAGTATGGTGTCCATATTCATCACACTTTCTACACCACACCTTTCTTTTGAACATCTCATGTTCTTGTGGTTTCTTGAATCTTTCACTTTGTTTGGAATCTTTTACACCAATTGTCTTTTTGTTTTTCAGATTGTCAAAATCAATTGAGAATGGAACAAACTCAGCCATTTTGATGTCACTTCTTTCCACATTACCTTTAACAAAGACAACCATTTTCAAGTCCAGTGGTTGATCATCCTCATTCTCTCTATATCTTGACTTCCTTCTTTCACACTCCTCAGCAGTTTCTACCTCTCCCACATCAAAGTCTTCAACACTTGAAAATATAGGATAAATAGGAGCAATATATTCTATATCCATTTCTTCCTTATTTACCTTTTTTTTCTTGTTCTTTTCTAACTTCTCCAAAAACTTTTTGCTTGGAAGTCTGACAGCATTGTAACTCACATTCTTCTTTTCACCAATGTCAAAAGAAACATGTTCTCTCTTAATTTGTTCATTCATTCTTTTCATTTTATGTGTAACTGGAGGATACTTTGGAAGTTGATCAACAGATTCAGGTTTTCTATATTTTCTTCCTTTTTCAGCAGCTTGAATTTCCTCCTTAGTAATTTGATCACTCAAATCACTCAGATCATCTTGATCCAACTCATCTGAATCAAGGTCATCTTCAGAGACTTGAACTCCAATTGATTTTTCCTCTTTCATTTCTTTCTGCATAACAAATTCACCATCTTCACTCACCTCAACATTTTTGTACAAATCTGCAACATCTTCTTTGTCTTGAAACACATCTTTGAATTGTTGTAGATAAGCACTTCTCTTTTCTTTGTCAACTTTAGGCATAAAGTTGTTGTTGAATGGTGGTGGAACAGCCTTGTACTTCTCATCTTCTTTTACTTTATTTAGAATTCCATAAATGTTTCCAGTTGAAACTAAGTTCTTTAGGAATTCATTTTCAGTTTGCAGCTTTGTATTCAACACCTTTTCATCAATCACCATCTTCTTCAACCCACTAATTTTTGTTGTGAATCTTGTCTGAGCTCTATAGCTATTCATACAATCCTCTTCCAAACTTTTCATTCTTTCCTCACTAACAATCTCACTTGCCTCATAAGCATTGATAATGCTTTGCTTCTTAAAACACTCAATTTCCAGTTTACCAATCTTTTCTTTTTATTCATTGACAAGTTTAGGTAAATCAGCATTAGGATCAGAATGTACCTTAGATGAAGATGCAGAGTCTATGGCCACGAATGCCACATTAGCTCTTCTGATATCATCTGCTATATCTTCCTCATGGTTACTCCAGTCAAAGCTTCCCTCATGCTGAGTAGTTACTGCCACATTGCCTTGATTTCTTGGTTGATTTTGGTTTGCTGGAATGTTGTGAGTTGTAGGGATTTGAACAGCTTGATTCTGATTGTTGTTCATTTGATATACTTGATTCTGATTCATTCCCTGCTGGTTGTTCATCTGAGGCTGATAGTGGTTATTAAAATTGGGATTGAAGTTGTTGTTTGGATGGAAGTTGTTGTTGTTGGGATTGAATCCTTGGTTATTGTTGAAATTCTGCTGGTTATTGTTTCTATTCACATTCTGCTGGTATTGTTGTTGGTTTCTAGGCTGTTGGAACTGATTGACTTGAAAGTTCCTTGGCAAATTGCACTATCTTGCAAAGTGTCCAGGCTGTTGACAGTTGTAGCAGATAGCCTTGGACTTATCAAATCCTATTCTCTCATTTGGACCAGAAACTAGTGACCTACCAGTTCTGT
This sequence comes from Bidens hawaiensis, assembly GCF_021521415.1. NCBI lineage: Eukaryota > Viridiplantae > Streptophyta > Magnoliopsida > Asterales > Asteraceae > Bidens > Bidens hawaiensis. The sequence continues at coordinate 101,343 of NW_027495922.1, forward strand.
TGTACAGTCTCTTGCTTCTTAATGCCAACATTGCAGCTTGCCATTTGAGATCCATGTCTTCAAGGTCATCAGCATCTATTTGTTCCAAATCATCCTGCACTACACTTGTGTGAATCATGTTTTTGGCCACAAATGCATTGTAGGACTCAGTGAACATAGACATTAGGGCTTGTGCCTCACTCCCTTGAGCATGCCCTGCACCAGCACTTTGAGCATTTCCATTTCCCACAGAGGCTGAATCATCATCAATTAATTGAACATTAAACCTCTGTTGACCACCTTGACTGCTTGAACCACCTCCAATAAATGACCTAGCAGTCTCATTGTTGTGATCACTTGGTTCTTCAATGATGGGAATTTGTTGTTGATTCTTTGTTGTAAGATTCCCCATTGGAGCAATTAAAGCATTTGACACATTGAAACTTGGTTTATCTTCCTTGATCATTTCATTCTCAATCATTTCAAGTTCAGCAGCTTGAAGAAATCATACTACATCATCCAATTTCAATTCATTGAAATTTTGCTTTTGAAGGATGAATTTGCAAGCAGTATACCATTCTTTTGGCATTGAGTTGAGCAACTTTGTATTTAAATCAAAGTCAGTCATTACATAGTCAGTTGTTCTCAACTCATTTACAATACTCAGAAAATGTTCTAGTATTGACTTCAACCTTTCACCATCTCTATACTTGAATCTTTCTAACTGTTGCTTCAGTCTTTGCTTCTTAATGTTCTTCAATTCAGTATTCCCTTCATACATCTCAAGGATTGCATCATTCATTGCCTTAGCACTTTGATGATGTGCAACCTTTGTGAGGATTTCCCAAGACAGACCAAGTTTGAGCATAGCCAATGCCCTGTCATCAACCTTTCTCATTCTCTCTCTAACAGCAGCAATAACATTTGCATTAGCACCTTCTTCAACAGCAGCTTGTGGTCCATTCTTGATAGAATTCCACATATCCACATCATTATAACAAATAGCAGCCTCAAAAAGCACTTTCCACTTGGTAAAGTTCTCCTGACCATACAATCTAGGTATCTTATTAGTAGACACCTCTTGTTCCTCATATCCAGGAATTTTCTTCAAACAAAAGTTAAGCTTTTATTGAAAATAGAGTAAAATAATCAGATCTGAGAATAAAAATTAAAGCTTTAAGTGAAATAAGGAAAAGAAAACACCTAAAACTTGTAAATCTGGAAGAGAAAATGAAGAACAGAGCTTCTGACGTCACAAATCAATCGAACAGTGCTCTGCTTACGTCATTCTTCTTCAAAACTTAATCATCAACAATCTTTCTAAAAATAGCAGCAACAAGCTCTGATACCACTTGTCAGGTCGTTTCGAATCGGATCTTAATCAATCTTGTCATAACTCACACAAAATTAATCGTGTTGACAAGCGAGTTAATGACGGGTTACTAAGTTTAGAAAGATGACCGTTTGTTAAAGGCGGAATAAATAACAAACATACGGTTGCAATAAATATTCAAAATACAAAGACACACGAAGGATTCACTTAAAAGATTTCCATTTATATAACGTTAATCATACAAAAGGATAACCGATTAGGGTTTAGGAGGAATCCTAGGACAGCCGTCACACACAAAATATTCTCTTAATTAATGTGTCGATCTGTGTGTGTTATCTGTGTCTCGTCTTTTTTGCGGCGTGCCCTAATTATTCTATTTATAGGCCTGCCAACCTAGGACAGGCTATCATTCCTTCTAGAAACCCTATCCGTTAGTACATATTCAATTTACATATTCAAAAATTATACTAAGTATAAAACAAGTCTTCCGGGTAGGCTTTTCATTAAACTTCAGTCTCCGAGTACGCAGCGTACTCGGCCTTCCTTCAGACTTGGTAAACATAGAAGTGTACTCGGAATCAGTTTCCGGGTAGACTTTACTTAGAGAATATTTTACCAAGTAAAATATTCACCGAGTAGACTTCAATCTTCTTGGACTTATCAAACTTTGCTCGACAGATCCTCACGGGCAACCTTGTTCTTCTATGATCCTGTTCGGCTCTTTGTTAGTTGAATAACTTATTGATAAGGCGTACTCGGGAGTACATACCTTACTCGAGCAGAACCTTACTCGATATAACTTAAAGATATTCCATTAACTCATCAAGTATACTCGGACCATAATTATTAAAGAATACCTTGCCCGGTCTTCCAATTGCTTGGCTTCTTGGACTTGGTTGACCATACCTTACTCGAAAGAGTAAAATACTTGGTCTTGAAGAACAACCCTGCTTGACAAAGTGAACCTTACTCGGATATGCCAAATAGATGAACCTTACTCGGAAATCACCAAAAAACATACCTTGCTCGGATATCCACTTAAGAAGATTATTTGAAGTAAACCGTGCCCGGAAGGCAAAATCTCGTACTCGGCCAAGTAAAAGCTTACTCGAAGGTCCAAGGTGTACCCGGATTCAATACTTAGTAGTTTCTGAGGAGGTTGAGAAGATTCCAATCTTAAATATTCTTCATTTAGGTCAAATCTCCTCATTTGGGTCAAACTCTTGACCCAACAGTTTGGGGCTGGATAGGTTCATTTGGTGGGATTTCAATGACATTTGTGCTTGTGGAGGGTAATGGGTTTACAGTTTGGATTATGGGTGTAAAGGTATAGGTGATTTCAAAGGTTGGTTGGTCAATGGTTTGGGTTTGGTTAAGGGATTGATATGGAGTGTTTGGATGGTTTATCAGGTGGGCAGGGATTTATGGTGGTATATATGCTTCATGTATGGCTTGATCTTGGGCTTGGATTAGGGTTTGGTTAATGGTTGGTTTAGGATTTGAGGTAGGTTGTGTGTTTGGGTTTAGCTAATGATTTGAGGTGGGGATTGGGTTTGGTTAAGTGGTGATGTTGGTGGGGATGGGATGTAAGGTTCATTGATTTGGGCTTGGGGAGGGGATATTGGTGGTGATATGTGTTGGGGTGGTGTTGGCTGGTTTTGGGGTGAGGTTGGAGGTGTAGGTATTGGTTGGTTCAATATCTTACCTTGTGCCTATGCATCAACAACCTCTTTAATAATATCTTCCACAATCACATTCACACCTCCACCATCACCTGCATCATCATCATTTCCATTTCCTGCATCATCATTATCTTTAGACTCATCACCACTATCCTCCTCATACGTCACATTTGGCGAATCTAGAACTGGCATAATCTCCAAATCATGGTTATAGACCATGGTGACACATCAAACTCAGCATCAGGATTGAAGTGGCTTGTGGTTGCCAACTTAGCAATCCCTTTATACACATTTGGGTCTTGTAAGAAATGTTTTGTGCCAATGGTTGGCAAATCTTGTAGTACATGGTTGAATATAATCTGAAAGAACCTTGGGTAAACCAAAAATTTGTCTTTGTTAGGTTTCCTCTAGTTTGCAGTCAAACCGTCAAAGATCATCTTTGAAAAGTTGAACGGTTGTCTAAACACAGCTGCCACCGTGGCATTTGTAAGATCACAACTCATTAATGTCCAATAGCCCTTCCTTGGTGCATATCCCTGTACTATGTGATGTATTAAGTAACGGTACAGATTAGGGAACATGCCCTTTTTAAACTGGCCTTCATGTACATCTCCCTGGTATCCCATTGTCTCCTGAAAGATTGTCAGCAAATGGTTTCTAGATAAATGGATTGGGGCTTCAACTGCATCATTTAACTGTAGGCTTGCCCGGATCAGTTGCTCAGTTATCAAAATATCTTGACGAGCAACGGTAGCCTCGATTCTCTTTCCTCCAGCATCATCATAAAGTTGTGCAGAGTGCCAGGAATCCAATTGGGGTTTTCTATAAATTACAAGGCACTCTATCAAAGAGAATCGTAAGTTAGATCTTTGTAACCACCATATAATCAATGCCGCCAGTTGACTATCAGGAGTTATCTGAAGCAGAGCGCACATATTGTGCTTTTTCTTGAAAGGATATGCTGGTTCTTCCATAACTTTCAAACATCAAACAAACACATTCAAAGTAATAATTAGTCATAAAGTTCATAACTTTGATATGTAATAAGTGACAATTTAAAGAAGAAAAGAAATATTTTCTTTATAATCCTGTTCTTTGATAAATTGTGAACCTATACACAAAAATAGAGAAATTAGTTAAGATGAAAATTAATAGCCCAATTCCGTATAATCGGTATCGGAAAACAATCAATTTATGCTTACCGACTCGGAATAAGAGGGCTGGCCAAGTTAGGGTAGGGATTTAGTTAAAAGCTTGGGATTCTGGAATTAGATGAGCAGACAATAATGCAATAGTGGGAAGAGAGAGAAGTTAAATGTGAAAAATTTCTCTAATTCCCTCTTATATACCTTTTTGAAAGCGGGTTTTAATTGCATTTTTTTGTTTTGTTCATGAATAGTGCCAAAAATTCAATTTTTAAATATATTAGCATAAAGATTGCTCAATTATGTTTATGTTTACAAAGCTTGCTAGGAAAGTTGTATTTTCAAAGCTTGCTATGTAATATCCATTTGAAAAGCTTCCTCGTTCCAGACTCATTCAGATATTTAAAAATAATTAAAAATAACACTAAGTGGATAAGATGAAGGAAGCTTACTCGAATATACAAGATTGCTCGAGAAATAAATCACAAGACAAATAATCAAGTATAATTCATCAAATAGGCAACCTTGCTAGGAATCAATTAAGAATCCTCAAATAATAACTTAGAGATATTTCTAATAATCAACATTGCTCGAATATCTGAATTTCACTAACCTTACTGGATAAACTTATAAAATTTAACAAATATTCATTCAAGTATACTTTAAAACGAAAGTGTGCCCAAAAAAGCTTTAAGAGTGCAAAGTGTGCTAGAGTATACTTATTTATCCTTGGATATACATGTATGCTCGGAACACAAAGTGTACCCGAAAAGTAAAGTTTTATGGGAAATTCTCTAAAGTTTACAAGTATGCTAGGAAAACACTTGGAATGATTCAGCATTTTACAAGTGTGCTCTAAACATAAAGTTTTCTTAATGAACAAAGTTTACTAGTAAACCCTTGTAATTTCAGAAAATAACACCAACATCATGAAGTATGCTAGACAAATACAAATTTCAAATAAAACAACAAATTTTACTCGAAACAGACATGTAAATCACATTAAGACATGTATCACATAATTATCAAGTGTGCTAGACAAACATAACTTTCAAAACAAACAAGTTTACTTGAAAGCATAAATTTTAAAAAGTCTACCTGATAATACATGAATAAGTCATTTTAGTACAAATAAACATCAAGCTTGTTCGAATATCTTAAACATTCTATCAAAACAGCTAAGTTTGCTAGATTAGTCCAAAGCATCAAAGCTTGCTAGTAAAAACATATTCAAATGTAAAGCTTGCTAGAATGAGTCAAACATCCTATAAAACAACTAAGTTTGCTAGAATAGTTCAGAAATCATTAAAGCTTGCTAGAATTCACCTATTCAAACATATTCACAAATAAAACTTGCTAGAATGACCTAAACACCCTATAAAACGACTAAGTTTGCTAGAATAGTTCAGAAATCATTAAAGCTTGCTAGAATCAACATATTCAAACTTTTTTAAGTGTAAAGCTTGCTAGAATGAGTTTAAACAACCTGTAAAACACCTAAGTGTATTAGAAAGTTCAAAATTCATTAAAGCTTGCTAGTATTGATAGATTCAGACTTTTTCAAGGTTAAAATGCAACTCTTTTTGTCTTAAACCATTTTTTCACATAGATTTATCATTAAAATTCAATGTTTAAGAGCAAATGGAGCATTAAGAGCTCAAATTTCAGTTATATCTTTTCTTTTCTTATTCTGAAAAGATCTCAACATGGGATCATATTGGTTAAGTCACCTCTCACTACTTCATTCTCAGCATTATTATGACATATCAGACAGGTTAACAGCAGGTCTAGGCTTATCATGATTTTCATTCCTTTTTGGTGATATGCTTTAAGGTTCATTTTAATTAGCAGTTCAATTTAATTAGCATAATTCATAAATGGACAACACTGATTGTGCTATGATGTCTCATATCTCTTCTCAAAGCTTATTTGGCTTTCCCCAAATCACCCCAATTTGACTTCAACCCCCTGATATTTGGTCAAAATACATTTATGATAGAACATTCAAAATGATTTAAAATTATCTTTTCAAAACTTCAAACATATTGAGGTTGAACATTGGACTCACATGCCACGCAAGTCAGACTTACAGTCCTTTCATTCGAAATGTTTAAAGGACATGTATTATTGCATCCACCCCTGTATTCTTGTATTAACCCTCATGTTTGCATTTTCATAAAATTTGTGAACATCTCAACTTTTGGTTAATAAAAATAAACATTGTTCACATTTTTTCTTTGTCATATGTATAAAATGAATCATTTTGAAGATCAAATACCAACATTGTCGTGTATGACTGGGTAGTCACTTTTCTGCCTATCATCTGGAGAGATTTATCTTGAAACATGCATAGACAACAATGTATCTCCACATTAAGATTAACATTTTCATTATGTTTATATCACTTCAGATTTTACACATCATGGAAAGCAACCATACGTATTAATGACTGTACTAATTGTCTTTTCAGCCTATTAAATCCATATGATCATCATAAATAACCAATGTACTATCATTTCCCAAAAGGTTGGATCAATTTTTATTTACAACCTTGTAAGCTTCTACAAAGCTTGAACTGAATAATCTTATCATGTCTCAACACCATACAATTTGCTCATTTTGTCAAAACATTTTCTTGGAAAAAACTTAATTTGCAAAATTAATCATTTGAGCACACAAGTTTGACACAAAAAATCTCTGTTTTGACACATGCAATTGTAACATATTCAAGAGTAATCAGAACATTAATGAAATATTAAAAACAATCAGACTCCACATAATGCACATTCAAGACAGATTATGCAAAGTCTATCCTATCCTAAACACATCATAAGTTCAAATTTTCCAAGCAATTTAGAATATCGGATAAGCACACAAGTTTATCATTTCAAATCACATTTAAACAAGATTATCTTGATATCACACATATTCACTGATTTTAGCAACTTAAGAATCATAAACACATAAGTCACACAAATAATCATTAACAAACACAAATCAGTTAAACATGCACATAATCACAACTTTCACTGCCAATGCTTTCAAGAGAAAGATGAATTTGGTTTTATCTAGTGGCTTGGTGAATAGGTCAGCCAAGTTGTCACTAGTGTCAACTCTTTTCATTTCAATCAAACCTTTCTCATTACAATCTCTAATGAAATGATGTCTTATTTCAATGTGCTAGGTATTAGAGTGTTGAACTGGATTTCAAACAATAAACATTGCAACAGTATTATCAATGAAAATAGTGGTGTTCAAGAAATTCAAACCATAATCTGGCAATTGGTTCTGAATCCAAAGAACTCGTGCACAGCAGGCAGATGCAACAATGTACTCGTCTTTAGAAGTTGAGATGGACACTGTAGTTTGTTTCTTGCACTGCCAAGATACTATCCTGTCACCTAGAAATTGACATCCACCATATGTAGATTTTCTACTCATAATGCAGCCATCATAATCACTGTCAGTATAAGCAATTAGATGAAAGGAATGGTTCTTTAGATACCATATCCCTAGATCAGGTTTTTCTTTCAAGTATCTAAAGATCCTCTTGGCAGCAGTCATATGAGATATCTTAGGACTTAACTGGAATCTTGCACATACACATACAACAAACATAATATCTGGTCTTGAAGTAGTCAGATACATTAGTGAACCGATCTTTGCTCTATACTCATGTTCATCAACAGGCTCCCCTTTTCATCTGCAATAATCTTTTCATGTGTATCCATTGGAGTTGAAGCAGTCTTGAGATCTTGACACTTGAACTTGTTCAGAATGTCCTGCACATACTTTGACTGGCAAATGAATATTCCATCCTTCTTTTTCAGAACTTACAGACCCAAAAAGAAATTTATTTCACCCATGGAGCTAATGCAGTATTTTGATTTCATGACCTCTTCAAATTCCAGGCACATTTTTTCATTTGTAGATCCAAAGATGATGTCATCTATATAAACTTGTAGAAGAAGTAAATCTTTTCCTCTCCTTTTGTAGAAAAGGGTCTTATCAATAGCTCCCCTTTGAAAGCCATTAGCAAGGAAGTGATTTGATAACTCATCTTACCAAGCCCTTAGAGCTTGATATAAACCATATAGAGATTTGTCCAGTTTATAGACTCTATTTGGAAAATTAGGGTACTCAAAGCTTGGAGGTTGAGGAACATACACCTCCTCTTCAATCTTTCCATTAAGAAAGCCAGATTTTACATCCAATAGAAACACTTTGATATTTTTAGAAGCATCGTAGGCTAGAAAAATTATGATTGTTTCTAGCCTTGCAAATGGTGCAAAAACTTCTTCAAAGTCAATTCCTTCCTCTTGTAGGCAGCCTAAAGCAACTAGTCTGGCCTTGTTCTTTATAACAATACCTCTCTCATCCCTTTTGTTTCTGAAAACCCATTTGGTACCAATAGCATACTTACCTCTTGGCTTATCTCCAAATTCCCACACTTGCAGATTCCTGAATTGAGCCAACTCCTCTTGCATTGCTTCTACCTAACTATTGTCTTTTAAAGCTTGAAAAATGTTCTTGGGTTCAACTTGGGATAGAAAGCAAGAGTACAAACAAATGTTTGCAGATTCAGATTCACTTTTGCTTACTCTTTCATTAATGTCACCAATGATGTTTTCAGGTGGATGATTTCTTTTAACGTAGGAAGTTTACACGACATGATCAGCAGACACATTTGAGTCAAGATTTGTATCATTGAGATCAGGTTCATCAGTGATCAAATCTGTTATTGCATCATGGAATTCAGGTTCCAATGTTCATATTTTGAAACAAAGATTCAAATCTTGCTTCTCTATTTTCTTGTTCTTGACTCTGTTCTTGTTGGTTGATAGGATCTTCCTCATTCAATGCATGAACATCTTGAACTTCTTGATTGTCTTGAATAACATGTTCTTGATCTTGAACTTGAACTTGTTCAGAGTCAGCATTTGAGGGATCCTTAATGAATCTATATTCAGTTTTCTTACCAGCAACCTTGGACCACAGTTTGTCTAAATCAATTTTCTTTTTAGAATTTTCCACATTGACACTTGTCTTGTAAAGACTTTCATCAAAGTCTTCAGGATAAATCTTGAAAGAATTGATTAACTTCTCAAGGTAAAATATCCAAGATGCTCCATCCACATTATTAAACTGATTTTCATTAAATATCACATCAGAGGACTCAATCACACTCAAATGATCTTTAAAATACACTGAATAAGCTTTTGAGTGTGTTGAATTTCCAACAAAGAAACAATCCAAGGATTGTGATTGAAACTTGTTGAGATAGTCCTTGGTATTCAAAAGTGAGCACTTACAACCAAAAGGTTTGAGAAACTTGATCTAAGGCTTTCTTTTGTACCGGATTCCATAAGGAGTCTTGTCTTGGCTCTGGTTAAGAAGGACTCTTTTCTGAACATAGCAGGCTGTATTGATGGCTTCTCCCCAAAAAGTAACAGGTAGAAAAGCAAATGCTAACATGGTCCTTGCAGCCTCAATGAGTGTTCTATTTCTTCTCTCTGCAACTCCATTTTGTTCAGCACTATTAGGGGCACTGAATTGTTGTAGTATTCCTTTTGAATTGCAAAACTCATCCATTACCCTATTTTTGAACTTAGATCCATTATCACTTCTCATAACCTTCACCCTTACATCCAACTGATTCTCAATCCTTGTCACACAATTTTTGATAAGTTCAACAACCTCATCTTTGGTATTTAGAAAATAAACCCATGTGTATCTTGAAAAGTCATCAATTATCACTAAGCAATACCTCTTCTTTCTTATACTAGGAACACTCACAGGACCAAAAAGATCTATATGAAGCATTTCCAGTATATTGTCAATTGAGTTCACAAGTTTTGCTCTGTGTGAAGACTTATGTTGCTTACTCTTTTGACATGAAATGCATTTGTCATCTAGCTTGAAATCCAATGTAGGTAAACCAATTACATGGTCACCCTTAACAACTTTAATCATGTTCTTTAGATTCACATGACAAAGCTTTCTGTGCCACAATTTGGTCTCATTTTCAGTGGCTTTTGAAACAAAACAAGTTCCACCCCTAGAAAATGCATCCTTCTTATTCAATTCATATAGGTTAGCATTCCTAGGAGCCATCATCATAATCATATCTTGAGGAATCACAAATTCAGGTTTAAGGATGAAACAGTGAGAATCATCAAATCCAACCTTATAACCCTTATCACACATTTGAGAGATGCTTAAAAGGTAATATTGCAATCCCTCCACATAAAAGACATTATCAAACGACACTTTGCAATTAGTCAGAATACCTTTACCCACTATCTTCCCACCATTTTCATCACTTCCAAATGCGAAAGGCCCTTCAAATTTTTATTCATAGTTCAGAAGAGACCTTTTGTCACATGTCATGTGCCTAGACATCCACTGCCCATATACCATATATCCTTGACTGGTGTGGAATGTTCCGGCACAAATCAAACATAATTGATTAGTTAGATGATGAAATACAAGTATCATCAGCTTGAACATCATCTAGTAAAAATGATAGTTGTTGCATTGGGATTGGGAAAAGGTTTAGGGTCTTCATCTACAACTTCACAAGAGTCAGAATCATCCGATTCATATCCAATTTTATATGATCTTTTCACATATGGGACAATACTCTTACATTCTTCAACCACATAATCACTTTCAATTGTTTGAAAAGTCACATGTGTCTTCCTTGACACTTGCATCTCACTCCTTGGTTTCCAAAGAAAACCTTGTGGCTTAAATCCATGTTTCAATAAGAATTTTTCATCTCCATTTAATTCTCTTGACTTATTTCTCTTAACAATCTCTTTATTCACCTTTACTTCAGCCTCTTTTGACTTCTCATTTTCAAATGATTTTTCTTTCTTAACCGCTTTCATAGGGTTTATTCTGATTGGCTGTTTCATTTTTGGAACCTTCACCTCTTTTATAACAGTTGTCTCTTTCTTGGCAACAATTTCAGTTTTCTTGATTACATCGCTTCTTTTCTCAGTTTCAACACATGGCTTCTTTTCTTTACCTAGGTACTCATCATACTTCTTCTTGTACAACCCAAAATCTTGCCCAAACTTTGGTTTATTGGGCACATGAATTGGTTTGAAGGTGAACCTTTCATGGCAAGAATCAGTGTGATGACCATACTCATCACAATGTTTGCACCAAACTTTTCCATTGAAGCTCTCACTTGACTTTCCCTTCCTGAATCTTTCACTTGGTCTTGGGGATCAATACCAATTGTTCTTTAGGTTTTGAGACCATCAAAGTCAATTGAGTATGGCACAAATTCTTCAATTTTGATGTCTTGTCTTTCAACTTTGCTCTTTGTTGGAACTTATGTTTTAGACCGACGCATCGAATTTACTTGTGGGTGAAAAATATAATATTTGGTCTCAACCAAGGGTGGATGGCTTGAAGACCAAGTCATGCTAGAATAGTATAAATAGATATTTTTATTCATTTGTCTAGTATGAGTGACTGTATTGTGTATATGTAAAGATTTAGGGTTTTATCCCTTTGAGAGAGTCTCTGCCTCCAGGATGAGCTCTCCTGGTGGCGGCTGGGATATTTCTTAATTGATTGTATGTATGAATGTATATATGAGTGTTTCATCTTAATGAGAATCATTCGGCTAATATTTCATAGTACCGTTTCTATCTTGTTTGTGTTTTGATTACAATTGTTCATCCTACTTTATTGTTGATTGTTAATCAAATCAGGCTCTCTCCCAATACACCTCATCCATCCAACTAACATCATTCAACAGTGAATACGAGTTAGATTCGATCCTAACCCAAGATCCGAGCTCCATACAGTTGATTAGTATTGACTATTATTCACGCTTCCGCACCGGGGCACGGACCTGTCAATTGGTATCAGAGCCTGGGTTACCGAATCGTTTAGACTAACCGCTGAACAGATTCATTTCGCTCTTGAATCTACCATGGACGTTAAATGATGAAGTTCGTTGAAATATTTTTTTTTGGGGGGGTTTTGAAATTATTTGATGATTCGTAGAAAAGTATATGGATTGATGTTTGGGTTGATGACTCGTTTGGAGATCCAACATCAATTTCATGTTTATTTGGTCAAAACTGTCCAGATCTGATGTAACAGTGTTATTTGGCTCGTTTTGGGGCAACACTGTTCATCTGATTGTTTCTAGATCTGAAAATGTTGATTATGATATGAAGATAGGTTTCTTTGATTTCGATATGACTTGGATAGGGCTATAGTGATTAATTTCAGATTACGAAACTTGTTTTTGGATTTGAAAAATCAGGCTTTTGTGTGCTTGTGCTGCAAAAACAGTAGATGTTTGCTGAAAAATATTGCCGATGGTACAAACTGATAAGGAGAATGTAAAAGTCAAGAATGAACAGGTACTAAAGGCAATTTCATCATTGTTTGTTGCAGCAGATGCAAAGTGAATATTCGATCAGGTTCTGCAAGGGCAAATCAGTGACTGATGACGCAGAAATGAAGTTTTGATGTCTCGAGCACACTATGAAAAAATAAGATTGGACTCGAGTATGGAAAATGATTAAGTGCTGCCTCGAGCACAGGAGGTGTTTTGCCCAAGCACATCTTTGTTTTGCTCGAGCACAGGTTATTTCGAGCACATCTTATATCGAGCACATCAAATTCGAGCACACTTTGTGAAACCCAGAGCATATCCTTTGTCTTCTCAAGAAAGCTATCTTTAAGTCTCTAGCACACTTTGTTATTTATTCGGTCAGACTCTTTCTCGAGCATACTTTGTTTTGCAATGAACAATTATGTTTGTGAAGAGAAAACTCAAGTTTGTGTCGAGCACACCCTTGCTCCCGAGCACACTTTTGCTCCCGAGCATGTTTGGTGGAAAATGAAAAAGCACTAAGTAATCCGAGTACACTTTTGTTTCCGAGCACTAAGTAATCCGAGCACACTTGTACTTCCGAGCACACTTTGTGCTAGTTGAAAATTGAAAAAATCACAAGTGTTTTGATTTCCTGGTACACTTTGTGCTAAGAAAGTGGTTCTAGGTACACTTTGTGCTAAGGCTAAAATTGAAAAAAATCACAAGTATTCCCGAGCACACTTAGTGATAGTAAGTACTTCCAAGCACACTTTTGCTCCTGAGCACACTCTGTGCTCGGTGAAAAATTGAAAAAATCACAAGTTTTTTGCTTTCCGAGTACACTTTGCTTCCCGAGTACACTTTGCTTCTGAGCACACTTTTGTTTTCCGAGTACACTTTGCTTCCGAGCACACTTTGTTTTCAGGGTACACTTTGTGCTTGGAAATGAATCAGAGTATGCTTTGTGCTTGGAAATGAAACCAAGCATACTTTGTGCTAGGAAAGTGCTCCCAAGCACATTGTGTGCTAGGAAACAGAGTTTTTGAAATATTTCAAAGTTTTGAAGAAACTTTTGAGACTTTTGGTACCGTTGACCGTTTGACCAAGCTGTTCTCTACGGAAGATATATACCAGGGGTATTTTGGTAATTTTTCTCCAATCACAACAAGCTTATGGAATTCAAACCTCATCCAATTTCACGACTTCATCAAAAGCTTTACAAGAACAAGTGTTGACTAAGCTTAAGGATTTAATCACTTTTAGTGTCAACCAACTTTTGAATATGTTTATCTGAGATTTTTACAATCTTTATGAGGATGATCAAAATTGTTTCACCCACACTTGATTTGAAGACACATTTATTAAAGACAATTGCAACGAAATTGGGGGAGTAAAAATCTTTGAATTTCATTTCAAATGGCTAGCTTCAAATCAATTAAAAGACTCAAGTTAAGGAAAAGTTGATCGAGATCAATAAGCCAAGGTTTTTCAAAGACGTTTCATCATTTGTAAGTTTTCAGATTTCCTAGTATGGATGAGAAGATGGAGTCATCACGAGCAACAATGTTGAAAGGATGATCAGTAGAGTCTAACCTCCTATGAAATAGTCACCTGAACAGTCAAGAACGGGTTATGGTTGACTTGAATGCTATCTTAATTCAGGGAATGGTTTGAAGATGATTTACATGGGAAGATATGGTTTTTGAAGAATTGAAGATTATTTGATGATCACATTGAGTTTATTTCTTTTTGTGATGACCTTGTTACTTGAAGTTGATCTTTGAAGTTCAAAGCCTCGTTCATATGCCCATACAACTATATCCAGAAGTGGTATAAGAGTGATGATTCGAAATGAACAATGGGAGAAGCTTAACGTGGGGGGGGGGGGAATTTTAACGAAAGACAACGAGTTATGAGGTGATCATGGAAGAAATTCGATGGCATCGGTCTAAGGGGGAGATTGTTGGAACTTATGTTTTAGGCCGACGCATCGAATTTACTTGTGGGTGAAAAATATATTATTTGGTCTCAACCAAGGGCGGAAGGCTTGAAGACCAAGTCATGCTAGAATAGTATAAATAGATGTTTTTATTCATTTGTCTAGTATGAGTGACTGTATTGTGTATATGTGAGATTTAGGGTTTTATCCCTTTGAGAGGGTCTCTGCCTCCAGGATGAGTTCTCCTGGTGGCGGCTGAGATATTTCTTAATTGATTGTATGTATGAATGTATGTATGAGTGTTTCATCTTAATGAGAATAATTCGGCTAATATTTCATACTACCGTTTCTATCTTGTTTGTGCTTTGATTTCAATTGTTCATCCTACTTTATTGTTTATTGTTAATCAAATCAGGCTCTCTCCCAATACACCTCATCCGTCCAACTAACATCATTCAAGAGTGAATACGAGTTAGATTCGATCCTAACCCTAGATCCGAGCTCCATACAGTTGATTAGTATTGACTATTATTCACGCTTCCGCACCGGGGCTCGGACCTGTCACTCTCCACAATAGTTATTCTTTCTAGATTGATTGGTTGATCATCAATACTTCCTTTGAATCTTGTTTGTTTTCTTTCATACTCTTCCATTGTTTCAACTTCACCAAATCAAACAGTTCTTGGCTTGAAAACATAGGGTAAACTGGATTAAACTGTTCACTTGTAATAGCTTCTTCTTGTCATTACCCTTTTCCTTCTTCAGAACTTATTTACTAGGTGGCTTAACTGTATTATAATTAACCTTTGATCCCTTTGATCCTTCACATATGTCAAATGACACATGTTCCCTTCTCATCTCTTCATGATGTTTTCTCATTTTGGGTGTGATCTATAGTAACATAGAGATCTTGATTGGTGGACTTGAATTGCCACTTCTTTCATCTTTTGAACCACTTTCAACTGAGCATTGATCACTTGAGTCACTCAAGTCATCTTTGTTCAAGAAATCTTCATCATAGTCATCTTCTGAGACTTGAATACCAACATAAGTTTCATTATTCTTTTTCTCCCTCACCACAAACTCACCTTCTTCACTTACTTCTACCATCTAGTAATTTTCTAGGAATTCTTCCTTATATTTGAATACATCTCTAAACTGGTTAAGGTATGAATTTCTCTTTTCTTTATCAACCTTCAATAAATAGTTGTCATTGAAAGGTGGAGAAACTACCTTATATTTGTCTTCTTCTTTGATTTTGTTACGCTCTCCACAGATGTTTCCAGTTGAAACTAGATTTTTCAAGAGGTCATTTTCAACCTGAAGTGTGGTATTCTTCACTTTCTCTTCAATAATCATCTTCTTCAATGCACCAATCTCAGTCACATACCTAGACTGTTTTCTATAACTGTCCATGCAGTCTTGCTCAAGACTTTTGATTCTTTCTTCATAGGTCATGTCACTGGCCTCATACACATTAATCATGCTTTGCTTCTTGAAGCATTCACTTTGAAGCTTACCAACCGTCATTCTAAGTGATTCAATCATTTCAAGTAATTAAAGTTTTGAGTTTGAATGTGCCTGAGATGTGGATGATTCAGCTTCATTTTCAATTTTGGCCATAAATGTAACATTTGCCTTTTTTCAATTTTATTGGCATGATTACTCCAATAAAAGTCTCCTTCTTACTGTTGAGCAGTCACTGCCACGTTGCCTTGATTCCTTGGTAGGTTGTTGATATTATTTTTGTTTTTGTTTGTAGGAGCTTGTGGAGGGTTCTAATGTGGATTGTTGATTCTTTGATAATTCTCGTTTTAATGAACGACTTGCTGATGATTCTGAGTTTGTTGGTTGTTGAAGTTGTTGTTGTGTATTGCCTTCTTTCTTGATGTTCTTTAGTTCTGTATTGCCTTCAAACATCTCCAACAAAGCGTCATACATGACTTTAGCTGTTATATGGTGAGCAATTTTTGTCAGAATTTCCCAAGACAATCCCAACTTCAGCATGGCTAATGCTCTGTCATCAACCTTTTTCATTCTAGCTTCAACCACCGAGTTGTTGTTTGTTCCATCAGCCACATAGGGACCATTCTTGATCGAAGTCCACATCTCCACATCATTGTAACAGACAATTGCTTAGAATCACACTTTCCATTTGATATAGTTCCCCTGTCCATACAACCTGGGAATTTCGTTAGTAGACACCTCTTGCTCATCATATCCAGACATCTTTTTGGTCTTTTATAAGATATTTTGAACGAAAAAGAAAAAATCAATAAATACTTAAATAAAAACTCAAATACACTTTTGAAAATAATCAGATTTGTGGATGAAATCCTCAGATCTGATATATCTGGACAAATTGAGCAAGATAATAACAAAGAAATGAAGATCAAACAGAGAAACACTTTTAAACCTCAAACAAGTTATAGATCTGAGAAATGAAAAACAGGACCGTTGACGTCACAAATCAATGAAACAGTAGTCAGCTGACGTCATTCTTCATCATTAAATAAGCAATAATCAATAATAATCAGCAATAGTTCTTCACCAAATAGCAAAACCTGGCTCTAATACCACTTGTTGGTCCCGAATATATCGCTCAATCACTCAATATCTCACTGTCGTAACCCACACATATATTGTTAACAAGAAGGTTAACGACTTGCTATTTTAGGAAAGAAGAATAGAGTATTAATGGCGGAAACACTGAAACACTAAATGTTACTTACTATACACAAAGGTAACAAACACACACTATAACTCAAAAGATTTCCATTAATATAATGTTAGAAAACAATCGGAAATCAATTAGGGTTTAAGAATGGAATGTTTGGATTTTAGGAAGTTTTTTGTATAGGAATATGTCAGCCGTTAAATCACAATCAGGTGTTAGGTCTGGGTCTAGATCTGTCGTAGGCGTGCCCTAAAATATTCCTTTTATAGGCCAGCCCTGACATCTGACATTCCACTTTTGGAAACCCTAATCATTCGTACATAATTAAAGCTATTATAATAAATGCTAAGTGTAAAACAAGTTTTCGGGCAAGCTTTGCAGCATGTAATTTTGTTGAGAAAACTTGGTAACCATGAAGTGTATTGGGAAACAGTTCTCTGAGAAAACTTTACATAGAATATTTTCCAAAGAATATATTCACCTAGCAGACTTCAATCCTCTTGACCATATCAAACTTTGGTTGATATAGTCCCACTAGCAAACTTGTTCTTCAGGGATCCCTTCAACCCTTTATTAATATTAACTAATTAAGCAAACCAAAGTTTGCTGGTAACAGTGTAGCTTTTCTAAGAGTTGAACCTTGCTCGGCAGATGTCCTTCAAAATTTTCTTGATCAACTTCCTTCAAGCTTGCTGGGAACACTGTTTATTAAAAATAAACCTTGCTAGATTTGATTTTTGCCAAGGGTTTTCTAGGAAAACAAACCTTACTTGACTTGAGGAACTACCTTGCTAGACAAAGAGAACCTTGCTCGGTTTAACACTTAATAGGAATTCTAGAAGATAATCTTGCTCGGAAAGTAAAATACCTTGCAGGGATAGTAAAACCTTGCTGGGAGGTCTGAGCTTGCTCGGTATGCATACTTAGCCTTTTTAGAGAGGTTGTGAAATTTCCAATCTTCCTTTAGTTTTTTTCTCATCCCAACATAGTTTGACCCTTTAAGCTTTTGAAAAACGAACATTAGTAGCTCAATATTATACATATGTATCAACATAGTTTGACCCTTTAAGCTTTTGAAAAACGAACATTAGTAGCTCAATATTATACATATGTATATATATATATATATATATATATATATATATATATATATTACAGTGTTTGTTTTATCAAAAAAAGACATAATATTGTTGGAGATCAAGACACTAACGGGCTCGTGTATGACTGGGTAATTACTTTTCTGCCTATCATTCGGAGTGATATATCTGGAGACATGCACATTTCTTCAAAATGACTCTCCCCAATAAGTTTAGCACATTTAGTTTATCTCACTTCAACTTTTACGTATCATGGAAAACTACCATGCAAATCAATGACTGCTCTAAAGCCTTTTAAGCCTAGTAACTTCACACGTTAGGCACACATAATCAATTTTACTATCATTTTCCAAATATTGGATCAATTTTCATTTGAAAATATCTTAAGCTTCTAAAAATTCTTAACTGAATAGTCATATCAATTCCCAGAGAATTACAAAAGACATTTAAAACTCAGTCGCCCTAGTCACTCTTAGTTTTTAGGTAAATGGCTATCCCGTATATCCACGAGTGGATAACGAGACCAAACATATATAGAAATACATGTCCCTCAAGCTTTGAGTAACCGACGTAACTTTAAGCGAAAGAGTTAAAATAAACACACACCACAATCGCTCCAGTAGCTTTCAGTCTCTAGGTGAATGGCTATCCAGTATGTCTACGAGTAGAAGACAGGACTAAACATATACAGGTATACGTCCTTCAAACTTGAGCGACCGACATAAATTTAAGCAAGAGTGTTGAAAAAAAATTTTTATTTATTTTTATTTTTTTATTTTAAACACACACACACACATCACACACACACACAAACAAACATACACTCTTTTTGAACTTTCTTTTAAATTTCTAGCCCTAAATTTGTGAAAAAAAAATTTTAAAGAAAACATTTATGTACACCTCAGAAAGACTCAATCATTGAAACAAAGCATTTTAAGATACCCCACAAGCACATTAAATCTGGCTGTTCCGATCGGTTTTGTAAATAAATCCGCCACATTATTATCAATGTGAACTTGCTCAAGATGAATAAATTTCCGGTCATAACAATCACGAATAAATTGAATTTTAATGTCAATTTGTCTGGTTTTTGAATGCTGAACAGGGTTTAACAATATCAATAGCAGCATCATTATCCCAAAAGATTGGGGTGTCAAGAAATTCCAAACCGTAATCCAGAAATTAAAGTTGCATCCAGATAACTTGTGAGTAGTAAGCTGACGCAACCACATATTCAGCCTCGGTAGTAGACGTGGACACTGTTTGTTGTTTCTTGCACTGCCATGAGATGAGTCGATCACCCAAGAATTGACAACCAGGAGATGTAGATTTCCTGTCAATATCATCTTCACCATAATTGCTATCAGCAAAAGCATATAAGTCAAAATCTGAGTTTTTGGGATACCAAAACCTAGCTTCGGTTGACCTTTCAAATATCTAAAAACACAATTAACGTCTATTAAATAAGAGAGAGTCTATGATTAGCCTGGAAATGTGCGCATTAATAGACAACAAACATGATGTCAGGGTGACTGGTGGTGAGATACATCAGATATCCGATCATTGATCGATAGTACATTTGATCTACGGGATTCCGTTAAGGATCAGAAGAAACAAGAGGTATTTCTGCCATGGGAGTTGCTGCCCTTTTAGAATCTTGAAATTCGAACTTTTCAAGCATGTTTTCAACATACTTTCCTTGATGCAGCAAGATTCCCGTCGAGCTCTGACTAACCTGTAATCCCAAAAATGTAGTCATCTCCCCCAACGAACTCATTTCAAATCTCTTTTTCATTACTTCTTCATATTTTAAACATAGTGCGGTACTGGTAGACCCAAAGATGATGTCATCCACATATATCTGAACCAGGATCAAATCTTTCCCGATAGTTTTAAGGAACAATGTTTGATCGATGGTCCCTCTCTTATAACCATGTCTTAGAAGGTGAGTCATCAAAGTTGCATACCACGCCCAAGGTGCTTGATGAAGGCCATACAATGCTTTATCTAACTTGTAAACATGAGGTTGATACTTTGAGTCAACAAACCCTACTGGTTGATCCATATAAATATCGTCCTTGACTTCTCCGTACAAAAACGTTGTCTTCACATCCATCTGATAAACCGTGAATCCCATGTAGGAGGCATATTCCAAAAAAATCCGAATGGACTCAAGTCGAGCCACGGGATCATACACCTCAGTGTAGTCTAATACTTCAACCTGACGAAAACCACGAACGAAAAGCCGTGTTTTGTTTCGAACAATAACCCCAGTGCATCTTGCTTGTTGCGGAAAACCCACCATTCTCAAAACTTTAAGGTTATCAAACTGATTTAATTCCTCATGCATGGCATCCACCCAACTTGGTTCATGCGGTGCCATTTCTACTGACTTAGGCTCTATCTGAGAGATAAAACAGGAAAAAAAATAGCTGTTGATGTGTCCAGTCTGACTTCTGATGGACACGCCTGTTTCAAGAGGACCTATAACATTGTTAATTGGATGGTCTCGTTGAATTCTCGTTGGAATTGAATGCCTGGGAACAGAAGTGGTGGAACGTAATTTTGATGGATCTTCAAGGATTTCTATGAGTGGGTTCTTCCATCCAGATGTCTCCGTACTGTGTGAGTACAAGCAACTGGCAATATGTTCGTTAGGTATGACATATGGGAATAGAGTGCTTCCGAATATTTGAGAATCAGACTCTCCCCCTCAACTGATGAAATATCGACAGTAGGTGCTGGTGAAGGCACACTTCGGTAACTTCCTCTTGTTGATTGTCTGAGAACAGTTGAGTGGTATCCTGTGAGTCTGAAGGATCAATACCCAGGACTGGAGATATGTGAGTGTCAGTAGGTAACTTCTCTTTCCCATCAACAGGATTTGAGAACCCGGCACCTGAAATTTCTGTATCGACAACTGGAAATACGTTAAAGGGCTTAAAAATTTCATTATAATCGAATAACCAGTCAGGACCGACACAAGAATCAGTCTCATTTTCTTCCAGCCTACACACATCATACTATTCTGCTATCTACCTAGTTGACTTGTTGTAGACTCTATAGGCAGTACGGCCAGCATATCCAACAAAGTAACAATCATCTTCCTTGGCTCCAAACTTTGGAGTCGATTCAAGATTCAGCAGTGTACATAGACAACCAAAATCCTGAAAATGCACAACTGTGGGCTTGTGAACATAGACAATCTTATAGGGAGTCTTCATTGTTGACTTGTTGATCAGCACTCCATTTTGAATATAGGAAGCCATGTTAACAGCCTTAGCCCAAAAGAACTAAGGCAACTTTGAATCACACATCATAGTTCTTTCCGCCTCAATAAGAGATCTATTCCTCCTTTCAACAACACCATTTTGTTACGGTGTCCGAGCTGAATTTTAGTGTCGAAGCACCCCTTTTTCGGCACAAAAATAATTCAGTTTTGAGTTCTTGAATTCCGTGCCATTGTCACAACGAATACCCTTCAGCTTTAAGTTGAGTTGATTCTCTATGAGCACTATGAAGCGTTTAATCAATTCTGTAGTTTCACTCTTATTTAACAAGAAAAACACCCAAGTGAAACATGAGTAGTCATCAGTAATAACAAGACAATAAGAGCTACGAGAAATACTCAAAACATGAACAGGACCGAACAGATCCATGTGCAGCAATTGAAAAACTGATGAAATGGTATTAAGAAGTTTTGGCTTATGAGATTTACCATTGTTTTTACACAAGGCATAAGCCACACATTTTTCAATAGTAACAAAATCTTTGATAGGTAAACCATGCACCAAATCGTTTTTAGCAAGAGGGTTTAGATTTTTAATGTTTGCATGACCAAGACGACGATGCCAAAGCATGGCATTATGTTCTGACACTTTTGAAAACAAACAGGTTATTTCATCAAGATCATTTTTTTTCATGTCGATCACATAAGCATTATCTTTTCTCTGTGATCGAACAAGAACCCGATCTTCTGGTGTGATGATATCAGGTTTTAAGATCAAACACTCTTTGTTAGTAAAATGGGTTGAAAATCCTTTATCACAAATTTGCGAGACGCTCAGCAGACTGTGTTTCAACTCATGAACAATATTAACATTTTCAAACTTTAAAACACCATTACTTATAGTACCCTTATGTGTAATCTTCCCTTTCTCTCCTCCCGCAAAGGAAACATACCCACCATTAAATATTTGAATGTCGTGTAGTTTGGAGATGTCTCCTGTCATATGCCTGGAACAACCACTATCAATATCCCAAGGTCTGATAATATTCCTCTATAGCTGTTCTTGCACGATGTGCGAGATCAGTTAGTTTTTGGTACCCAGTCCACAGTAACACTGGGTGAACTTGATTCATATAAACTCGTCACGGGTTGCCATGACATGTCTTCCCAGTTATCTAATATTGAACTTGATAGCTTGATCACTGGATATTTAGGCAACCATTCATATCTAGTTTTAGAAGATTTACTGTTGTTTGTATGAATGGATGGCTTAGTCTCTAGTTTGGGAGTGGAAGACACAGATGATTTTGTCTTCCTAACTTGTTTCGGTCTAGAAACCGAGTTGGTTCTTGAGACCGAAGCACAGTTTCTATCACTTTTCTGAAACGTGTTAGGCTTGGTCTGATGAGGAATAATCCCACCAACTTTGTTTCTATTCAAATGACCGTCAAAGGGATTTGCCTTATACTACCTTGACTCTCTTTGATAGGTATTTCGAGGAATATACCTCTTATAGTATCCATAATATGGGATATATGGATGGTGTGGACAATTTCTAGCAATATGACCAGAAGTGCCACAATTAAAACATGTTTGACGCATTATGTGAAATTCATTGTGGTCAACTCCTTGTCTAGACCTATTGTTTGAGCTAATTTGTTTTATTTGGCATTTACCACCTGACTTATTGCTTGGTTCATGATTTTGATCATTTGAACTTCCTTCCTTAACAAACTTAGGTGATATATATTTATGAGGATTCTTATTATTATCAAATTTCTACAAAGGCACATCACCAGATTTCAAAGTTTTAAAGGAATCAACCACACAATTTTCTTTGCTCTTAAAAGTAGAGCCCACAAAAACATTTGAAGTCACAGAATTCAAAGCAGATAAACTTGATGAAATATGAGAATTAGAGTCTTTATTATTCAAAATGGGCAAATCATCATCCCAATCCAATCCTCGGCAATTACTTCATCTGCACATGAAGTAAACACCTTAGTATCATTCACCCTTGAGGTTGACTCAATAGCTTTTACTGAACCTGGAGCATTTTTACCATTCTCATTGTTTTTATCATATTTCATGGTTTTTATCCTTTCTTACTGCTCTTTGATAAGGGGAAGACTAATGTAATTCTCGTTGTATGGAGGGGGTACAACACTGTACCCTATCCCCTCACCAGTGTTTAATCGATTCTCAATCATGGAGCTAACAACAATACTAGAACCTTCGAATTTTTTAAAGTCTATTTTAGCACTTTCAAATTTATTAGTTAAATTTATAATTTCTAACTAAGAGGCTTCCATTTCAGCAGTTAGCTCAGCAATTTTCTGTTTGGCATCAAGGTGATGACAACATTTTATGCTAAAATCATATTGTAGTTTAGGAAAATCCCTTTTATATGCCTCAATTTTATCTCTAAAAGTTTTTTCATTCTTCTTAAGAGTAAAATTTTTAGAATTTATTCCTTCCATTTCTCTAAGCAGGTTACTATTATGAGATTTGTAAAGATATACTTTATTAACACAAGCTTGAGAACATAATGGGGAACTTACCTTGGATGAGCTGGAACAAATGACGTCCATGAAAGCAAACTGAAGTTCCTTTACTTGTTCCTCAACAATATTCTCTTTTTCAGGGACTTTAATTCGAGCAAAATTTGCAGTCTGGTTATTGATGCTGAGAGTTGCCATCTGAACATTCCAAGAGATTTGTTGAGTTACCAAAGCCCTCTCCCCTTCCTCTGCACTTGTTGCACCTTATCCTCTTGCATTTCCCACTGGAACCAATGCCCTTTTTCTTTATCTTTCCTTTGCTGGGTTAGTGTATTCACAAGCAAAGTGACCCGGCTCGTGACAGTTGTAGCACCTCAAAGTATTCTTGTCAAATCCCACCTTCTGATTTGCCGGCACATTCCAGTTGTTACTGCCTATTCTCTTAGTAAATTTCTTTGCACGAAACACTGCCATGGAGATTTGCCAAGATATGTCCATTTCCTCTACATCATCAGGATGAATTTGATCCATCTCTAGCAAGAAAGGCGTTGTAGCAATTCATGAACCAT
This sequence comes from Bidens hawaiensis, assembly GCF_021521415.1. Classification (NCBI taxonomy): domain Eukaryota; kingdom Viridiplantae; phylum Streptophyta; class Magnoliopsida; order Asterales; family Asteraceae; genus Bidens; species Bidens hawaiensis. The sequence goes on from NW_027495922.1 coordinate 125,844, forward strand.
GCCATCAAGGCAATGTTTTCTCGAGTCTCCTTTGAAATAGAGGGAATCTGACTGGGAGACTGACTGGAAAAGGCATCATATGACTGAGGCTTAACAACATAAGCAAATGGTTTAGCAGATTAAGGAATGAATACGGGAGTTGGCTAAGCTGGTACCTGAGAGAATTGACCCTGAGTAGATTTGAATGGGGAGAAGTTATTTTGAGGTTGATACTGTAGAGTGTACTACCCTTGAGAAGCCTCAAACATTGAGAAGCTATCTTGTGAGATGAGTGTATTGTTAGAAGCAGCACTATAGCTGGCTGCATTATAGGAGTTTGCATGGTTTATGGCACGTTGCTTGTCATACATGTCACAAGCCTTGATGATTGCTATGACCTCTGATAAGGTGAACCTGTTGAGGTCCTTCATCTTCTTAATCACCGAAACATTCATATCCCAGCTTTGAGGCAGGGAATTGAAAAGTTTATTGTTTGTTTCAGCAGCGGTTAGATTAATATTAGCAGTCTCATCTCAGTCACAAGAGATATGAATCTCTACAGCTCTGTTTCCAAAGATTCTCCCAGAACATGGTTAAACATATTAAATATATGTCGAAAGGGATATTGACGAATTATCCTCATGTCGTCATTACCCTCATACACTTTAATCACGGCTTCTCAAAACACCTTAGCAGACTATAATTCTATAAATCCTAAGCCAATTTCAGGTGGAAGTGCCATGGTTAAGGTAGCAAGCGCCTTGTCGTCTTCCTCAAGTTTTTCAAAGTCTGCATCATCATGCAGTTCTACGGGCTTCACAGCAACTTCTTCTGAGTTCTCACGTTGATACGTGATAACTTGAGGGCCTCGAACAATACTTCTCCAAATCTTGGCATTTTTCATTTTCACGTATTTTTCAAGCCTGAACTTCCACTCAGCAAACCCCTCATGAGACTTGTCAATTATAGAATCCAGTTATTGATGCAGTGCAACATTAATTGAGGTATTTGTTATTTGATCCATTTTGAATAGTAAAAGTAAACTGGTCTAGTAATTTAGTCCAATAATTTTATTGGTTATCCTAAAGCCCAATACGATCACACCTAGTTATATAAGTTCAGCCAAAAACTGTAGTTGGCCGAGAACCAGAAAAATTGACCGATAACAGTTAAAGGTCAATAGAAAACCCCACACTTTGACCGATAACAGTCCAAGATCACTAAAAACCCTTTTTGTTGACCGTGAATGACCAAAACTCAGCAGAGAACACTGAATCCTTGACCGAGAACTACCCAAAATCACCCAAAACATCCCGAGAACAAAGAAAGTTAGCCAGAAATGATTGATGGTGCCCGCGAACACACGAGTTTCACCGAAAACAACAAAACTTTGGCCGAAAACAATAAAATATTCCCGAGAACTTCCAAGGATACCAAGAAAACTTTGACCAGGTATTTTTGGTAACAGAATATATCCCGAAAACTCTGGGATTTGAATTTTAAGATCCAAATCAAGTCAAAATCTTCCCCAAGAAAACTCAACAAACCCCGAGAACACGAAGAACAGTTGTTCTTCAATTTCCAGAATTCTTCAAAATCTACAAACCAAAAAATCAACCTTGAATCAATGATATCACAAACACCAAGCCTAGAACAGGTCTATAGGCTATGATAACAATTTTTTGTCGTTTAAACGAATCTTTCAATGTGATATCAAACTACCTCGTTGTTAAGAGGAAATTAACAAGAGATGATTCAATGTTAAACAAAAAAGCACAAGTGGAACACACGTAGGATGCTTCAAAACACATGTATTATTACATCTTGTGCTTAAGCACTATGTTACACAATATCCCATTCACCAAAATGCTATTAATGACCGGCATCACAATAACCTAAATACATTGTATATATAGGCACTACACACTTGCCCGACACAAACCAAATGCCCACTAAGATCCATGAGATCTCGGTTTACATACAAGCCCAAAACAAAGTACAAACCAAACTGTAACTAGCCCAACAAAACTTCATTTAATGGAGGCCGAGAGAAAATATTTTGATCTCTTAATGCGAGATCTTAGCCATCTTTAAGAACAAGATCTTGACTTAGCAATGACATTGAAAGAAAATATTGGCCGAAAATATAACTTAACTTTCGAGCGCTAGTTTTATTTTTTAGTTATTTTTGTTAACTTTTTGTATATTTTTTAATTAATGCAATCGTTTCCACTTTTTAAATTTATGAAATTTAATTTATGTTATTAAATATTATAATTTCAAATATATTTTTTAAATATAAAAATACTATTAAATAAAAAAGAAAAATATGAAATGGAGAATGATGAAGAATTATGTATACCCCTAGGTTGATGGGTGATGTTGATTGATGGGAGGAAAACTAATGTGACGCATATATGACGAATTAGAAGAATAGTGTTAAGGGTGTACACCCTTTAGCCTAACGAACACATGGCTTTGAGCTGATGTGGAGATTACTGAATCATTGTGATAACCAACATAAGATACTTACGTTTCTTTACATTAAAATTAACTTCATTTCCTCATCCATTTTTTTCCTTTATTTTTTCATTGCTTGCCTACATTTAGTTTATTGACAAGAACTCAATATAATCTTCTTATTACTAAAGTTAAAATCTCCAATAAGCACCAATCTTTAATAACAAAATAAGAACACAACAAGACAATAAAAACACAAGGATGTGATACACTAGAACAATCACAAACTAAGAGAGGATTTCATAATTACTATGAAACCAAAGAGTGAAATGGTTTGTGTCTGAAAGAGAATTGTGTCGGCTACTAGTTAACATACCACAACCCCTTGTTTATAGCATAAACCAAAACGCACCTGCTAACTTGAACCCAACTGGGCATTCAACTCAACAGTTACAGGACTTATACTTTATCCCACTCCAAGTATGCACCAGGCCCAAGAGAAGGATCCAGAAATATAACCGAGAATTCATAAAACAAAGAATAACGGACATAAGAAAAAATAAAACTACCATATATAAGATGTAAAACTCAAATTTTGATATATATTTTAACAGTTATGTACATGCATGTTTCTTCTAAATGAAACCTTAGTTTTGAATGTTTCATGTTGTTTCTTCAACATCAGTCTTACGAATAAAATAATCGGGCATCCATCGACCACAATACCTTTAGCAGCGTGACAAGAAGCCAATGAATAACCGTCTGGTTTACTTCCTCACCAATCTAAACTAACATCCTCCATACCCAAACTTACCTACAACAACACGCCCATAAACGCCAAGCCAGCATCTAACGCACCCGATAACACATAATTATTGCACCCCCACCAATCGTGATTGTATCTATAAGCCACAAACCTTGACAAGAATCCAATTACAATCCAACTATTATATTTTACAGAAGTGGCTGGAGGCATGTAGATTGTTTCAACCTAGCGTTGTGATCAATGTGATCCAATTTTGGCTTGGAAAAGCTTTGTGTAAGAGCCAAACAATAACAGGAGCTAGTGCACCCACTAAGAAGGACCAGTTTATGGACTTGTAGTAGCCTAGATCACCAAAGATCAAGCACGGACCGATTAGACAGTATATGACCAAGGCGTCATAGAAAACATGGTCGCTTGGGCAGGTCCATGGACTGCCTTGGGGAAGCAGGTGTTACACCTTGAAAACCTTAATCTAGGAAGCGGAAGATTTGACCAAGTCATTCGGGTGGTGACAGACGCCGTTTTAGCCAATCACATTTATGTATACATTTCTAATGAATGTTGAACTTTATTTAACCATCAGAGTCATTACACGTGTCATATTACACGATAGTTATTCAGACTAAAAGTTCAACATAAAGTCAACATTTTTCATTCAAACACACGTCACTATTTTTCTGCGCTCTTCACGATGCTTCGATACTTCACTTATTTACCTAAAAAGCATATTAAAAACGTTTGTCAACACGAATGTCGGTGAGTTCTCTTTATTCAAAAATAATTATATTATATTATATTATATTATATTATATTATATTATATTATATTATATTATATTATATTACACTATACTATACTATACTATACTATACTATACTATACTATACTATACTATACTATACTATACTATACTATACTATACTATACTATACTATACTATACTATATTATATTATATTATGAAAGTATGGAAAACGAAAATTAAACTCAAATCATCATGAAGATCATAGTAAACAACTCTTTATCAATTTATCATGAAACATAGTAAACGAATACTTAAAAACCCGCGATATAATGGTTTAGCAAACATTCGGTCACAATTTATTATCATAAGCAACAGTAGTTTTCATTCCTTACTGTTCTTTTAACATGGTAATTAAAAACTTTAAAATTTCACAATAATCGAACTTGCCATGAAAACGTTGCATTTTATCTTTGAAAAAAATCGTACTTTTGTACACAAGCCAAGAATACAACAACTGTATGACAATCATAATCGATAACTCGAAACATACCATACTCAAAATATTCCCACTTTTAACCCAACACGATTGGAAGTGGGGGGACGTCATCCCGATAGATCTACCAATATTTCTGTGTCCTTATTAATTCGTTTAACAGTTATATAACCAATTTTTGACTCATCCCACTTTTTACATGGTTTTTAAAGTAAAATGCTTTTTAAAAATTTCAATAAAATCGATAAAAGAATATGTTCCCCCCCCCCCCCCCAAAACACAATAAAGACATTCCATTTAAAAACTAGGGGTTTTTAGAGAAACTCACATTTGGTAGGTACAACGTCAAATATATCCAAAAACTCCGTGCCCTATTATTATAGTACACTTGTTTCATAACATATATATATATATATATATATATATATATATATATATATATATATATATATACATATTAAGTTGTTTTCTCAACTTTGAATATTTCACACAAATGTTTTAGTTTTCTTTTAATGCTTATTTTTATGTTTTTATTAGTTCAAGTTCGCACGATCCGTTGACGACTTACAGTTCGTTTCAAATCCAATTTATATTTTCACACAAGCACGCAAGACCCTAACTTATATATACTTATCTTAATTAGCAACTAGAAAAGATACATGTATACAAGTAAACACCAAATATTAACAAATATCATACTGTCAGTGCTAAATGTCTAATGCTAGGCCTTGTATAGTTAAACGAGCTGAATTGTTAGATTTATATATTAAAGGCGTATAACTATACCAACATATAATACTTATACGACGTATAAGTCTTATACGTTGCATGACTTATACAGCCCATAGGCTCATGTGTGTGTGCATATATATATATTCTTGATCTTGTCGTATTTTGTAATCTTTTTGTGAAAAACTTATCACTTGTACTCTGACATTGTTATATGAAAATAGTGAAAATTACATTGAGTTGACATGTGTTTGATTCCTTGGCTGTTATGTTTCCGCCTTGTAGCTTAGTATAGTAACACAACGTATTCGGTCTGTATCGTATTGCAACTAGGCGTATACGATGACATCTTATTATCCGGCAACCGGTCTTTCAGGTGGTATCAGAGCTTTAGGCTCTTGTTTACTACTGAATTGAACACAACAACTCATATCAAGTTGATGATTTTCAAGTTAAAGTTTATCAACGAAACTTATTTCTTCAATTAAACACTCAAATTTGGTCCAAAATCAAATTCAACCTCAAATTCATGTTCGTATACACCTGGTGATCATTTCTGCAAGAGCCAAAACATCAAATTCAATAAGTTGTATCAAGATTCAGATCATGTTTCATTTCACTGTTCATTTAACGTATAAGTCATTACTAGCGTATAAGTTCTGCTGATACGTATATGTTCATCTTCTTCGTATATGTTGAGGATTCTCGTATAAGTGTGTACTGCATATAAGATCCAGTTAAAGAGTATAAGTATTAATATGTATAAGTCACTAACAAGGTATAAGACATATATGCCGTATAACCTTTATACAACGTCTAAGACACTTACACGTTCTTAATACTTCTACGCCACTGTACTTGCACGTTTAAAAAACATATACGTTGTATCTGCCGATTTTCTTAATTTACATGCAATTATGGAGGAAAAAAAATGCTTTCGTGTCACAACCTTCGACATTACTTCAAAACATCAATTTAGAGAATGAGATAGGCACATCTACTAAACCACCTAAGCTTTTGAGAATAGAGGATTATCCGAGTTGTGCAAACAAATTTGAGACATATGCGCAAGCTGTTAATTAAGATGCACGGGAAGCGGTCGACGTGGAGTACATCATTGCACATAACGAGAACGGTACAAGCTATCGTTTATCTCAAATCCCTGAAGGTGATAGAGCCAGATTTCTTCGAGAAAAGAAAATGATGAACCTATTTCAACAATCCATTAAGTCCGAGTGTTTCCAACTGCTACAACACAATGGCTCGTGCTATCCGACGTGGGAAGCTTTACTTAACAAGGAAAGAGGGAATCCAGATTTGAGGAAGTCTAAAATGGCTTTGTTGAAGAAGGAATTTCATATCTTCACCATTGTCAAAGGAAAATCAATGACACAATTAATCGACAGAAATTGCCATCTGGTTAATGAAATGAAGAGATTGGGCATTAAGAAGCAAGAGTATGAGTATACTGATAAACTTATTGATTCTCTATATGAAGAATGGGAGACATTCATCATGATTCAACAATCAAACCCAATTGCTTACGCTAGGTTGACTCACGTTTGATTTATTGAAAAATTAGAAGCCTAAGAGCTCAAAGTCCACAAGAAGCAGAAAATGAATAGTAATGCGGTAACTCAAGATATCGGGTTATACTTCAATTCATCATAATTTGTGGTGGCTCCTAGCCCGGAAATCAAAATTGCTTTTGTCACTAACAGTAGCTGTGGTGGTAGTTCACAACAAAGTCAATTCCAACCAACCAATATACCACACTACACAAGCACATACAATGGAACCAACTCTTCTCCTGATCAATCCTAAAAAACCACATGTTCATTATCCGATGTTATGCAATGCAATATAGCTGTTAACAGGAAGAACATCAGTGGACTTACATGAATGTTTAATAGCTGAGAATGTTCAAGAGCATATGGCTTTTCTAGGATCTATCCTCGAGTCATATGAATGTTTAATAGTGGGGTGAATTGGAAACTATAACATGAAAAAGGAGGATTATGATCAAATCTATCCAAAAGAGATGGAGATGTTAGATAACCGTGGGTGTATGGCTAGTGTTTTCAAAACAGCTTAAAGATATAGGGAAATTACTAGAAAGAATTGTCTTGATGGGATGACGTCCAAACTATGATTTAACAAGTCAAAAGTCCGATGTTCTCTTTGCAAGGAGAAAGGACATTTCAAAAGGGAATTCACTAATCGTGAAGTTGGTGAAATAGTCCTAATCCATTTGGTAGGGACTACAATAGGCAAGTCATTTATCATAAGCTCTCCTGCACCACCTGAATCATCAAAGAAACCCGAGACCTCGTCATCAAAAGTTTGCACACACAATGGGATAAAGGTTTCAACTTGACCTCTATCGTTCACAGAGTAAATGTAGCTGAGGTAATTGATAAGGATCAACAAGCTAGAGAACAGGTAAATTTTGTGAATACATGTGAGGCAGTGGAAGATGTGGAAAATGATGTTGAAGATGCTGTTGTAAAGGATGAGATCAAAGCAGCAGAATCTCACTGATGGTGAAAAGACTGAGTGTAATGGAATATGTGATATACAAGAGGAGAACAATACTAAGGAAATGACAAGTGATCTTGAGGAGACATAATTTCCTAAGAGTTTTTGTCAAGACCGATCAACCACAACAATCAATCTCGTAACCAACAACAATGTGTTGACAAGACGGTTACGAGTTCTGATTTTTGTAAAGATCCAATGAATATTAATGGCGGAATCAATAATATTCAAACAGTGTCTAAACAAACAGAAATGTAACAAACTCACAAAGTAACTCAAAAGATTTCCATTAATATTGTGAAAGATACAATGAAAATCGATTAGGGTTTCTAGGTGGAATGTTTGTATTTGTGGCAGCTTTTTCGTACAAAGATATTTCTTTAGGAAATGTCAGCCATCAAATCATAATATTCTCTTTGTGTCTGTTGTCATAAATGTGCCCTAAATTTTCCTCAAATAGGCACGCCTGACATCTTTTAGAAACCCTAATGCCTGAAATCTTCTAGAAACCCTAATGATTGATACATAACATATTCAAACGTATTCAAAAATATTATAAGTGTAAACAGGTCTTCGAGTAAGCTTATAATCTTTTATCTTTGTCGAGCAGACCTTGTAACCTTAAGTGTGCTTGGAACACTTCTCAGACTTCAATCTTCTGATTACATCAAACATTACTCGGCATAAATCCTACGAGCAATCTTGTTCTTCATGGATCCCTTCGACCTTTCGTTACTTAACTTATTTGAACAATTTAAGTGTGCTGGTGACACTGTAGCTTGCTCGAGGTTGAACCTTGCTCATTGGAAGTCCTTAGCAATTTCTTCAATAAGTTCCTTCAAGTATGCTGGGACCACTATTTATTAAATCTTTCTCGATCCACCAACATAGTTGGTTTTAGCATGGTTAAGTCAAGAGTTTGCTCTTAAACAAACTTTGCTCGACTTGAAGAACAACCTTGCTTGATGAACTGCAGTTTTCTTGAACAAACACTTAGAATATTTCCCAAAGATATCTTGCTCGAAGGCAAAATACCTTGCTTGAATAAGTTCCAGACTTTCTCGAAGGTCCAAGCTTGCATTTATTACATACATAGCCAATTCTGAGGAGGTTGAGAAGATTCCAATCTTCCTTTCGTCAAATCTTGATCCCAACAATCTCCCTTAGATTGGAACAAACTCAGATGCACCAAAACACTTGTTGGTTACATAACTTTTCAAAATACACATCAAATTTCAAAAAGCAAAATTAAATTACTTAAACAAAATTTACATATTCAAAATGCTGTCACATTGACATTACACATCAAATTTCAAATAGAAAAATAAAAAGCCTTTATCTTCTTGAGCTTCCAGCCTCCGATCTTCTATCGAACATGATTGCTGCAGTTTTTTGTTGAAATAAGGAAATCTCCCTATGGTGTGGATGTTGAGGGGACAGATTCCATCTGATTATGTTCTCAAGATACTCCACACGAAGATACTCAAACTCTGTGTCATGCTGAATGATGCCCAAGGCTAGTCCTTCCGAATTTCTCAATGTAAATTATTAAGTCTTCTGTTCATAGATTATCTTTGAGATTTTTCATTTTTCTGGACTTCATAGTTGTGCCTTGACATTTGTTGTTTCATGCTGATGCACTCTCTCATGTTGGCCAAATGATTTGAGGATTTTCTTGATTGCTTGTAGGTGAGCTCAATCATCCAATGTCACTCATCCTTCTTTGCCTTTTTGTCTTTTTAGCTTGAGAGAGCTCCAGTTTCCTCTTCTTGTTGAGCAAAGGAAATCCATTTCAAGATTTTTCTTTAAAGAATTTTTAAAGTTCATTCCTTTGTTGACCTACAAATCTTTATCTATCTTGATAATCATACAGGTTGAGTTTAGCCATTTCTTCCAGCTGTTCTTTGTTGAAATCCTGGAAGTCATCTTTAAACAGAACTGTCTTTAATGCACTACTAGACATGATTACTTTGATGATCTTTGTTCTTGAATCAAACTAAAGGTTCTTAGGTAGGTCCACTTCTAAAGGTGGCCTTTGATGTCTTTGCAATCTAGACCTTGTGGTTGGAATAGGGACACTTACAGTGGAAGACCTAGAAGTATATTGTCCTTTAGGTTGAAGTATTCTCACATGCCCCTTTTGTTCATACAACTTCACAATATCTATTTTCCACATCATTAGCAACTCTAAGTAATCACCCCTTCTTTAGACAAACTTTTAATCATCTCCATTGTCTCTCTATCAGTTCGTTCATTTTGAGGAGATCTTTGTTTTTTAACAGGTTGCCCTCTTGGTCCACATTGAAATGACAATAATTTTCTTTGTCTTTCTTAAGCCTTCTCCCACAGAGCTTTTTAAGTGTATAACAGATCTTTCAGTTGTGCTTGCCCAAGATTATCAAAAACACTTGTAGACATTCCTTTGTTTAACATGGCATGTCTCAAGGTTCTAATTCTGTTTGCATCTTCTCATGGCAGTAGATTCGTTCTGGTACTTATTTCATATGGTTCTTCTCTTATGTTTGTTAATAAAGGAAGAGCATGATTTCTTTTACTACTTGTAGATGATTCTTCTTCTCCTCTCTGTATTTTCCAATTCAGACTCGTACAGTTCCTTCTTCCCACTATCAGCCAAGTTCTTTACTTTATCTCCTTCACCCCTTTCCACCATTAATCTTTCCTACAAAATTTCCTTTTCATTAGCCCATTTCATTTTCTCCTCTTTAGCATGTTTTGAATCTTTTATTTTCCTTTGTTTAATTTATTCAGCAGCAGCATCTGCATTCATTTTCAATTTTTGAGTTATCTGCCTGAACAACATCTCCACCTCTTTCTTTTACAAAATTTCTGCATGCTCAAAAGGGATTCCATGATCAACTAGGAATTCAACTTTTCCTCTAGATTTCCTCAACACACTTGCTCTTCCTTTAAGTTCATCCATTTTTCTTTGTTCAATTCTTTTCTTTTCTTCTTCTTGAATACTTTTTTTGTGGAATTGTAAACACTTTCAAGATCTTCATTGTTCATGTGGCTTAGTTGGTTCTTAGAGAAGTTGTGAAGCCTCAGGTAGGCAAGATATTTCTTTGTATTTATATTTCTCTTCTCCTTAAATTTTCTAAGTTCCTCTCTCTATTTTTCATGTAGAGAGTCCAACTCTTCATCAGTTAATACATCCAATTTTTCAAATTTGAAACCATGGCCAATTAAGTTGATTATTCTGGGATCTTCCCTTTTTATTTCATCAAGTCTAGCTTGGATGTTCTCCCAATGAATATCAGTTAATTCCACATCGGGAGAATCATGAACTTCTTTATTGTTTATCTACCTCATAATCCTCAGCATCAGTTAACTCATTTAAGGTGTCAGTTTGTGGCTCATTCACATAATCATCAGGTATCACAGCTTGCGCAGGTACAACTCTAATAACACCTTTCTTTCTTTTAGATAATGCCTCTTTTGGAATTTTATTCACTCCAACCCTTTTCTTTTTCTTTTTGTATCTCAATAGATCAGTTGGCCAGCTCTTCTCATCCTTGCTTATTTCAACAATTAGACTTTGATTCATCATTTCACTAGCTCTCATCACCATTTCTTCTTGAATAGTCTTTCCATCAAGATCAGTTACCAACCGCATATCAAATTTTTCAATTTCTGGTTTAGCGATGGAAATGGTTACTTCAGGTTCAGGAATATGATCTGATGTTTGTTCAAGGGTTTTGGGTTGCTGGAATTTATAAATGGCAATTGCAAGTGCATTTTCAGCTTCTTCTGTTTTTTGTAATTTCAACAACCCTTCAATTACTTCATGTTCAACCTCCCCTTTATATTCTTCTAATTTCTTTTTCAGTTCAAATTCCTCCATCATAACCCTTTGTTCCTCCATCTCCTTGCTAATTAGGTATCTATTTATCATCTCCATTTTCATCCATTCACCAACAATCTTTTCATGCCTCTTAATCCTTTCTTCAACTGATTCATCCACGAAGAGTAGCTCATCACAAGACTCAACATTCTTCTGTATCAAGGGCTGCAGCTGGCCTTCATGTTCAGCAACAGTTTTGCCCTTGATTCTTCTCATTTTGTCATCTTCATTTTCATGTCTTGATGGACCTACTTCTCACACCATTATGGGTGGGAAGTTATCTGGGAAGTCATCAATCTCTCGAAATAAATTATTCAATTCATCATCAACTTCTTTCTTTGTTTCAACCACAATTAAGGACTCAATGTTATCAAAGTCTCTATATAGAATGTCAAGATCAGAATAATCTTGATTTTGATCATTATTTCCACCTCCGAAACCACGTCCTAGGCGTGTGACTCATATGTTGGTAACACATTTGTAAATAAATCAGAGTTACGGTTAATTAGCGGAAGTCTTAAAAACATGTGGATTTAAATATAAATATTTACATACAAAAACCGGGATTTAAAAGTTTCCCGTTTTAATGTTTGAAAGATTACTTGTTTATGTTTTACAAAACCACCATTCATTTAATAAGTTATACAAAATGATCTGAGCCATCGGATGCACTTCGCTACTCCAAGCCCTAACCTTGATCACCTGCAAAATGTTAAGAAAATACGTCAGCAACGAATGCTGGTGAATATACTGACGCTAATAATAATTTCTTTACTTGGTCACCCCTCGAGACTACATAGGTCACGGCCCATCGTGGCTTAGGAATAACCAAGTTAAAACAACACAATTCTACACTCGGTTCCCCCAGCAAACACCACAGCTTTCAACTAGTTGAGTGCCTATACATATACACAAGGTCTTACTCACCGCAGGCGAGCGTAATTGTGACTAGCTGTGATGTGCCCATCACATATGTAACGATCCAGACAAACGTACACGATAGCCTGAGGCCAGTGTTTATACTCTTGTTTATAAATGTTTTAGAGACAGTTAGTCTCATGTAAAGTTTTTCAAATAACACATTGACTAGTTTGAAAACAAGTTTATAAAAGTTGGGGTATATTCACCTTTTTCAATTTGGATCGGCTTCAAACACCGTCCGAGTGTCTTTCCCGTTGCTATCTCGCACCTATAGTACGAGTATAACCAATTGTTAGTCGGATATACAATCCGGCTGAAGACCTTTAGTCTTATTTTATAAACTTTGCCTCGATGAACCTTTAGTTCAAAATCACTTTTACTTTAAAACCTTTAGTTAAAAAGTAATATTAAAACACTACGTTTCTTCTTTTCTAAGAAACGTATTCTTTTCTTTTCTTTATTATTTAAGAATAGTTATTATTACTTAATTAATATTTTCATAACAAAGAATATATATATATATATATATATATATACTTACACACATATGTACATATTTATAAATATTCATATTTCTATCTTTAATTGCAGATATATTCGTTGTTCCCAGCCGTTCAAACAACCCTTTCAAACTTGTTTTTTCTCTCCGTACAATTCCTAGCCGTTCCCAAACGTTCACATCGTCAAGCGTCTCCGGCCGTATCACCGGTAGAGCTCCCCGCACCAGGGTTTCAAGTTGAAACCCTAATTTTTGGGGTATATTATTCTCTATTCTCTGGGCGTGAATTCCAACCGTGGACAATCTTCGTTATCAAGATCCGTAGCTATCGGGAACGCATATATTCTGTCAAGATCTGTAACCCTCCATAATTGATGGTTACAATCTTGACGACTGGAAGGAGTACCCTAACTTGGGCACCCATCGGTGAGATCTTTCCTTTATCTTCTATTTCTTGTTGCACAAATTATTTGTGTAGGCATCTTTGATTGTTTAGGTTTGTCCAGTAGGTGGACAATAGGAGAGATATTTCCTGTTCGTTGTGGGTCTTTTTTTTTTATCTTCTTGGTTAATTACTGTTATTGCTACACACTATTATTATTATTATTAGTTTTTGTTACTATTATTATTATTATTATTGATATGGTGTTCTATTGCTTGTGTTTGTGTGATTAGTTGCAACCATAGAGCGTAGGAACCATGACTATTACTTGAGACCATGTCCTGAAACGAGGGGTGTAGGAAAGAGTAAAGATAGGGAGCGTATATTGCGTTTGGCTTCTTGGAATGTAGGAACATTAAATGGTAAGTTGCTAGAATTGGTAGATGTGCTTAAAAGACGTAGGGTTCAGATAGCATGCCTCCAGGAGACTAAGTGGAAAGGACATAGAGGGGCTGAGTGTAATGGGTATAAGTTGTGGTACTCGGGTCTGATAGAGCTAGGAATGGAGTGGGGTTTCTAGTAGCTAAGGAAATACACACTAGTGTGGTGGAGGTGATAAGACATAATGACAGGACTATGGTGTTGAAATTAGTACTAGGAGAGGAAGTTGTGGCAGTAGTCTCCGCCTACGCGCCTCATGTAGGCCTAGGGGATCAGGAAAAGAGAGAATTTTGGGATTGCCTAGACGCAGTGGTAGGGGGCATACCTAGGGGGGAGAGGATTTGCATAGGAGGTGATTTTAATGGACACATTGGTAAGGCTAACGATGGTTTTCAAGCCGTACATGGGGGTTTCGGTTTTGGTGATAGGAATGAGACCGGAACAGATCTTCTAGTGTTTGCGGTGGCACATGACCTAGGTATTATAAATTCTTATTTTAGGAAACAAGATTCTCATTTAATCACTTTTAGCAGTGGCGGACGCGACACGTAAATTGACTACCTTTTGATGAGGCAAGGAGACCGATGTTGGTGGAAGGACTGCAAAGTCATACCTGGGGAGGCAGTTGTGACTCAACATCGACTACTAGTGACAGATATAGCCTTCGGAAATAAGCTGACTGTTCGAGAGAAGAAAGGTACACCGAGAATTCGATGGGGAAATTTGAAGGACGAAAATCTCCTACTGTTTAAGGATAAACTCATACTGCATACGCGGGCTCGACTAAATGGGGACTCAACTCATATATGGGAAGCTATGGAGACAAAGATCATCCAAGTAGCAAAGGAGACTCTCGGGGTCACAACAGGAAAGACAAGTGGGCATAAGGAGTCTTGGTGGTGGAATGACGCAGTGCAAGACAATATAAGGGACAAACATAGATGTTTTAGGGAGCTAATGAGGTGCACGAATGAGGAGGAGCGAGTGGAATTGAGGGACAACTACAAAACGGCCAAGATAGAGGCAAAGAAGGCAGTGGCGGAAGCAAAGAAGGCGGCCTTTAAACGGATGTATGAAAGTCTAGAAACAAAAGAGGGGGAACATGCTATGTTTAAGATTGCCAAAGCCAGGGAGCGTAGAAGGCAAGATCTAGGACCGGTGAAGTTCATAAAGGATACAGATGGGCATGTACTGGTCAAGGAGCAGGACATCAAGCTAAGATGGCAAACCTACTTCCACAATCTTTTTAACAATGGGAGAGCTTACCAAGAAGAACATGACAACACAAACTTTCAACGACAACAATCGAATAACTGCTACTGCCGACGGATCACACGAGAAGAGGTGAAGGATGCACTTAGGAGGATGGGAAGGTCTAAGGCAGTTGGCCCAGACAACATACCCATCGAGGTGTGGAAGTGTCTGGGGGAGGAAGGAGTCATGTGGTTAACTACTCTGTTCAATAGTATTCTCAAATCAGGCAAGATGCCAGACCAGTGGAGAAGCAGCGTTGTAGTTCCTATCTATAAGAACAAAGGAGACGCCCAATGTTGTGGTAACTACCGATGAATCAAACTACTAAGTCATACTATGAAGCTATGGGAAAGAGTGATTGAGTTTAGACTTAGACGAGAAACTCAGGTTACGGTCAACCAATTTGGCTTCATGCCGGGGCGTTCCACCACAGAGGCAATACACCTTATAAGAAGATTAATGGAAAAGTATAGGGAGAAGAAGCGTGATCTACATATGGTGTTTATTGACCTAGAAAAGGCCTACGACAGTGTGCCACGACAGGTGCTCTGGGAGTGCTTGGAGGGTAGAAGAGTGCCCAGGAAATACATAGAGATAATTATGGATATGTATACCAGGAGTGAAACAAGTGTTCGTGCGCCAGTGGGGGATACTGATTTCTTTCCTGTAGAGGTAGGTCTTCACCAGGGGTCAGCGTTGAGCCCGTTTCTTTTTGCAGTAGTCTTGGATGAGTTGTCAAAGTCGATTCAGGGGACTCTCACGTGGTGCATGATGTTCGTAGACGATATTGTGTTACTTGCTGAGAAAAAACAAGATCTAAACATGAGGCTTGAGGAGTGGCGAACAACCTTAGAGACAAAATGTTTAAAGATTAGCCGATCTAAGACGGAGTACCTCCACTGTGATTTTGGTGGGATAAACGACAATGAAGACGCACAGATCACAATTGAAGGGCAGGTGGTCCCGCAGGTAACGAAGTTCAAGTATTTAGGATCATTTGTACAGAGCGATGGGGAATTAGACAGTGATGTGACCCACCGAGTTCAGGTAGGATGGTGTAGATGTAAAGCAGCCACAGGTATATTGTGCGACAAGAGTTTCCCGACTAAACTAAAGGGAAAATTCTATAGGGTGGCAGTTAGACCTGCAACGCTATATGGAACAGATTGTTGGGCCATCAAGAAGGCACAAGTGCGGAAGATGGAGGTAGCAGAAATGAGAATGCTATGTTGGATGTGTGGGCACACAAGGCTAGACCGAATAAGAAACGTTGTGTTTCGCGAGAGATTAGGGGTGGCGAACATAGCAGACAAGATAAGAGAGTGGAGATTGAGATGGTTTGGACATGTAAAGAGAAGACAGACGACGAATCCTGTTAGATCCGTAGAAAACATTACTATAGAGGGGAGGAGGGGTAGAGGACGACCGAAATTGACTTGGGATGAGTGGATTAGGCATGATTTGATAGACCTAAACCTCTCCGAGGACATGGTTGAGGATAGGAATTCGTGGAGAAGTAGAATTAAATTTAAGGATTTTTAGAGAGAATTGAATACCTTAGGGCTTAGACTTAACTTATTTAGGTCACATACCATAATGGTATTTCCCTTACATATATTATTATTATTATTATAATTATTATTATAATTATTATTAGCTTTTATATAGCTGTTAAACTGTGATCTTATTATTAATATTATTATAATTAGTAGTAGTTTTTATATAACTGTTAAACTTTGATTTCCTTTATTTTGCTTCATACACATGTACTTAGAGCCGAGGGTCTCTCTGGAAGCCACCTATTTATTCCTTTGTATAGAGGTACGGTGTGCCTACATCCCACCCTCCCCAGACCCTACTTATAGCTTTGCTGACGGTGGGATTTTACTGGGTATGATTGATTGATTGATTTCTATCTTTTATTTTTTCTTTGTTATATTTTCATTTATTTATCGAGGTATCGAGTTTAACCTCGACTTAAGGTTTAAGCCTTTATACTATTTTATTGTTATTTTATTCGGGCATTATGCCTACCTTTGTTCGGCTTATAAACCCTAATTACTCGAGCAGCACATCAACACAGTTTCACCTTCTTGTTCAACTTCTTTTCGTCACTATTTTCCATTGCCCGCCAATCTATGAACACCAATACTTCACCACTTGTCGGCACGCTTTACAAGGATAGTCGTCATGATGTCGTGAGATAATAAACGCCTTCTTGTTTGATATGTTGGTAGAAGGTGGTATGAACAATCGAGGAAATGGGCACGGAAATCGAGGAATCATGGCATGCTTTTTGAGGTGGATCGATAATACGGATATGGGATTCTAGAGAGATTTTAGAGAGAGAGAGAGAAATGTTGAATTTGGGATGAGATTTGCAAAACCTGGACTTGCTATTTATAGGCAAAATTCTGGGTCCCATCGCGATATGTGATGGTCCTTTGGCTAGGCCCGTCGCGTATCGCGACGTAGCCATGGCCAGTCACCATGTAGGCTTGCCACGTGGCGACACGTGGCAGCGTTGTGCCATGTGGCGACACGTGGCGGATGTGCTGCCACGTGGCACAGGTTGTGCCACGTGTTGGCACGTGTCATGACACGTGCCTCAGTGTCAGACAACCCATCGCGATACGCTTCTGATCCATCGCATATCGCGATGGGTCCGGGAAACATATTTTTCTTTTTTAATCCTAAGGTTTGGAATTTGACGTTTTTGGGCCTTTGACTTTGGAAACTAGCTATTTTAAACTCGAAATTTTCACGATGTTACATCCTCCCCACCTTGAAATAAATCTCGTCCTCGAGATAGCTTCGCTTCTTGGCGTGAACCCTTGAATAATACGATCCATTAGGAAACAGTATAACATCGGGAATAATACCTTGTGGAATTGGCCTTCGTGCACGTTCCCTTGATACCGCATTGTTTCTTGGAAGATCCTCAACAATCGTTTGGTAGAGTATGATAGTTGAACTTCAAGATTATCCTGAAGTTGAAGTCTTATCTCACGCCCTGCCATGGTGGCTTCAATTCGGCGCCCGTTTATGTCATCTTCCAGTTGAGCTGATCTCCAGAAATCAAGGTGATGATTTCTGTATATCACAGGGCTTTCGGTTAAAGCAAACCGAATACTTGAGCGTATTAGCCATTGTATCATCAGTTCCACCGGCCTATTCTCCTTAGTAATTTGGAGAAAGGCGCACATATTGTGCTTTGGCCCAAATGGGTATACCATGTTCCTGCACAAACACAAACAAAAATATATTCAAAGTAAAATTAGTCATTAAAATTCATTACCTTTATCATGCGTCAAGTTAAAATTGAAAAAGAAATATAAAGGATAATCTTTATGAACATGTTCTTCGAAAAATTAATAACCTACACAGGAAACAGAGATGTCCGTAAACATAAAATTCAAACCCTAAACTCATACAATGAGTGTCAAAAATTTTTCAATTGAAGCTTACTGAGTCGGAATTAGAAGGATGACAAAGTTTGGGTAAGAATTATGAAAAACAGTTGAGTATCTAGGTTGCGAGCAAGTGGATAATAATGCAAGAGTGAAAGAGGTAAAAGGTGAAATGAAAATTTTTCTAAGTCCCCCCTTTTATAGTGTATGTTTTGCACATTTGAAAGTGGGGTTTAAATTAATTTTGTCATTTAGTACATGAATATTGCCAAAAACCTAATTTTAAATATACCAGCATAAAGCTTGCTCGATAAAGTGTGTTATCCAAGCTTGCTAGTCCCAGAGTTTGCTCAGGTATTAAAGTTATTAGAAATAAACTAAGTAAATAAAATAAAATGAAAGAAGCTTACTTGAATATACAAGATTGCTCGAGAAATTTATCCCCAAGTTTAAATAATCAAGTATATTTGATCAAATAGGCAACCTTACTCGAGATCAGTAAAAATCCTGAAAATTGTAACTTTGAAATATTTCTAATTGTCAACCTTACTCGAATACCTTATTATTATTAACATTACTCGAATCTATTTAAGAAAAGCAAAGAGTTAACCAAATTAAGAGATATACATCCAGGTATACTCTAAAGCAAAGTTTACTCGACAAAACTCCAAAAGTGCAAAGTGTGCTTGAGAATACTTGATATATTAATTATAATATACAAGTGTGCTCAAAGCATACAGTGTACTCGGAAAGTAAAGTTTGCATGAAGACGTCTGAAATGTGCAAGAATGCTTTAAGAACACTTGTACTATTATAGTAATATACAAATGTGCTCTAAGCATGAAGTTTGCTCGATAAACAAAGTTTACTCGAAAACACTTACAATTTCAAACAAAGTATTCAGACATAAACAACATATAATTAAATCAATATTAAACAATTATGCTTGAAAATGTACCAAGTTTACACGGTAGAGCTAATAGGTAAATAGTCAAGGTTACTCGAACAATATTCATTTTGATCAATTTCAAGCCGAAAGTCATAAAGTATGCTTCACAAACTCATATTCTAACTAAAACACCCAAGTTTACTCGAAAACAAGTATTTAAAGCATATTCAGACATTTATATCATATATTCATCAAGTGTGCTTGAATGAGATGATCTTCTAAACAACCCAGTTTACTCGAAAGTGCTTAATTATCAAAGTGTACTCGAAAATTCATGAATAATCATATTCAAAGCAGATAAGTATCAAGTATGATCGAATGAGTTAAAATTCAAATAAAAATACCTAAGTTTACACGAAAGTTCAAAAACATCAAAGTTTACTCGAAATTGTTGGGTTTTACAAGATTATCAAAGTTCAAATAAACCCTTTTATTTAGAAAACGCAGCGGAAATAAAGTTTTAAATCTTGTTTAACAAAACATATAAAACCAGTTTTATATTAAAACCCAATCCAGGATCCAAATACGATATACATACTATCAAGAACAACCATAGGGTGTTAGTGTACATACCTTTAAATTTCCAGAAATTGAAAGGGATGAAAGAATGGATGACAAATCTTCAAAGAGAAAACCTCAAGCTTGTATACCCTCTAATCTCTCCAACAAACACCCAAAGTTGCTAGGATTACACTCTTGCAAATCTCCTTGTTTTCCTTCTTCTTGTTCTTCCCTTTCTTTCGGCCGAAAAGAGAAGAGAGAGAAAAGAGTCTTGTGTGTGTGTGAGAGAGAGTATACTTGGTTGTTTTAAGAAAATTATGATCTCCCAATCCAAGTGTTTGCATGTCATTGAAAACACAAATAGGAGAGAGAGTGAGGGAAGGGGTCGGCCCCCCCTTGGGACTTTTCCCCCCAAAACCAAAATCCCATTTTTTTTCTTTTAAATGCTTGTTATTTATCCAAATAAATAACATCTCTCAAAATATAAATTATCCATGTAATTTATTTATCACACAAGTGCAAATATTTATAAAATCCATTTTTCAAATATTATAAGTGTTGATATTTATTAGTTAGATCATATCTAATAATAAACACTATGGTGTTTGTCTTGCTTGTTATTGGGTATGACCCGACTTGGATCATAACGCACTAGCCACATCATCTCAAATATGTGTGACACTCGTCAATTTCAGGTTAACTCCATTAACTCAAACTCCGTCAATTCAAACTTAAGATCACTTGATCTATAACGCACTTCTCATTTCATTTAAAATAGAGTTTTAAATGACGCTTGACAATTACTACATGTGTAGTCTTTCGGGATTGCACCGAAACGCAAACGAGTTGACGCAAATCATTGGTGAATAAACGAAAAACATTCAAACAATAATTATGTGATAATTATGTGTTAGACTATGTGCTATTTGATAATATGGTATAGAACATTAACTCAAAAATGCAAACAAGTTACTTAGGCTAGAAATATAATATTTAGAAGTGGAGGGGCCTTGATGTAACATATTATTATTAATAATAACAAAACCCTAACTCCTTCCCTCTCCCCACAGAACCCGATCCCGCCCCCCCCCCTTGCTTTCTTGGCTGCCGTCAATCACACACACACATACATACAAGAATTGTTCAAGTTTATTGAAGAATTAAGGTGCTAGGAAGGTATAAACAACTATTCTATGCATCCTTTATGTTTAATTTTGATTTTGAATGGGTTAATCTAAAACCCTAAGTCACGAAATTGATGAATAAGATGAACTAGGGTTGATTTATGCTAGATGAAGATTGATTATGCGGTGGTTATTGATTGTGATGATCATATGTGATTTTGAACGGTGAAAGAATGTTAAATCTTTGATTATTTGAAGACCCTAGAGGGTTACTACTGATTTTTATGGTTAATGATGTTTATTGCACGTTGGAGTTATGTCGTATGCTTAGGATGCATGTTAGACGATTGTTTGTGCTTGCTGAGTTTTGACAGCAGAGATTGTTAAACTTGAACGATGTGTAACTTGTTAAATATAAAGGCAAACTGAGCTATTTATGAGTCTAAAAGGTAGTACTCTGAGTCTAGTTTCCAGAAAACCCAACCAAGCCTAATTTGGAGGTGTTTTGGTTGTTCAAACGATTTAAGTGTGATTAAAGGTCTAAACTGGTACTGGACAGATTGTATGTTAGGTTTAGACAACTGTAACTAAATGTTAATTTGGAAATTGGTCGAGGTTGTTAACACTACAAGGTGCTATGTTGAGTCTAGTTTCTATAAAGTCCAAGTTTGTAATTTTTGGACGAGAAAAGGTTAACTTCTATTATTTTACAAAACTGAAGTGCAAATCTGAATTGTGAGACCTGCTGTTAAGTTGTTTTGTAATTAGCATATCTAATGAATTACAAAACCAAATGGGTTGCTTCAACTTCTGAAAGTTAACTTGTTGAGTTAAGAACCTAACACAATTGGTCTTGCATTAGTTGGATTTTACATTTAACGGGAATAACAAATAACATTATGTTGCGCATGATTATTACTGTTGTGAGTTTGCTGTAATGTTTTGGTCATTGTGAGAAATCTATGTGGAATAAAAATACAATAAAATATGCTCTGGAAACCTAACTCATGTATGTTTTTGTGATGATTTTTGGTGAATTAATTGAGATGCTATGATCTGTTGAATAGAGTAATCTTTCAAGTAGAATTCTGTCTTGATGAAACTAGCTGCTGAACTTTGTGAAAATACATGAAACGTGCTAATTGCTAGATAATTGTAATGTTTTGACCAAATTGCCCTTGCGGGGAATAATTTCTAGAAATGTACACTATTAATACATGATATGTAAATAGTTGTCACACATGTAACGTATCACCAATGTGCTTGTTGAGACACACACAATTCACAAACGAAACACGAAACCTATTTTATGCATAGGAATTATGTGCCGAGTCTAGAGACTCGATAATATTTCCAACACTTAGAAAATCTGCTTGTTGTTTTAGAACGCTAGTGAGGGTTTTATGTGACGCGCATCACTTGGGTGACTTGTTTTTGGAATTCTTCGCAAACAGTGAGTTTCACGTTTCCCCTTTTAACTCTTTTAAACGCTTTTCACTTGGGGGAGAATACATACTCCGAAACGCTTTTAGATTTTGTTATTAGATTATATATCACTTGTAAAGGCTAAGTGGCAAACGAAACAACTGTAGTCCTACACTTCGAACCGTTTAGTATTGGATAATAGCGAGTCACTGTTGAGTAGTACTACTGGGTTTGACAAACCCCACCCAACGTTAAGCTCGACTGGAGGTCGAGTGGGTGTAATTTTGGCTAACACATTACCATGGTCGGGATAGACCTGGTGGCAAGGCACATGATAAACAGTCAGCTTCGGTGTCGAACACTTAGTAATACTTGCTTTATAGGCTAGCTTCCTATAGATATATAATTGATTTAACACTATCTGGTAACGCAAAACGCTAAACGCTAAACGCAAACGTAAACGCAAACGCTTTATTGTATATACACTTGTGAACTCACCAACCTCGTGTTGACACTTTTAGTATGTTATTCTCAGGTAGCCGAGGCGGGCGCGCGGTATAGGATCATGCATTACTTTGAACGCTTATGTTATGCAAACTCATTTTTAAACTGTTTTTATTAATTGTGTTTTAAGTCGTCCTGCGTGACGCAACACTTGGTTTATGGTTTTACGCTTCCGCACTTATTTACACTTAAATTTTTTCGTGTTTTGAAAACTTTATTTATGGTTTGATTATAACTAATGATTCCGATCCTGTTAGTTCACACCCTCTGACGGTAAAACTCCGTTAGAGGATTTTGAGGGTGTGACAGATTGGTATCAAAGCCATTGGTTATAGCGAACTAGAAATTGCATGCATACTAGACAATAACCGCAACGACCCATTAGTTATAATTATACGCACTGCATATATATTTTGCTTAGTCTCTTGTTATCTTATCTCTTTACCTCATTCACTCATACGCGCGCATACACGACTTACCTGTAGGGATGTCGACGCTACTATCATCATCATCCTATCAGATGACTCATGCTCATGGAAAGGAACCGCAGTTACCTACCTCATCGCCACCCCGAGTAGTCCCGGAACTAGAAGCTCCTGCACCGAAGAGGTATCGCCTGTCTGGAGGCATATACGACGACGACGTTAGCTGGGATTGGTACCCGAGTCTGATCAGGCGTATGGTTTATCGCGAACAAGTTCCCCCGCTACCCCACCCGAGTCGTCCTTCTTACCCCAACACCCTACCACCCATAACTGAACCTGTAGAGCGAGTTTTCGCAGCTGTTGTTTCTTGTTTAGAACGTGACGTGGGTTTTATGCGCTCGGCGAGAGAGGACATTCCCGGATTGATAAGAGATGGAACCGAGGCTAGGGAGGAAATTTCCCACCTGAAAACGACTATGAAGGGAATGCAAGATGCTAATGATCAACAGATGAAGATTATGAGAAAAATGCATGCAGAGGTGATCGAACTGCAAGAACAACTCCATGTGGCAAGAACCCGGACGGAGATAGCTCTAGAGCGTTGCGATCTCCTACAGATGCAAATTGCTCAGAACGCAGCAGAACCTGAGGCAGAACCCGCGGAAGAACCCGAGGAAGATCCCGAAGAGGAACCTGAGGAGGATCCCGAGGAAGACCCCGAGGAGGAACCCAAAGAGGAACCGGAGGAAGAACCGGCTGAGCCAGAGGCACACTCAGAGGTGTCCTCAGACGATAACATCTAAGGATGATAACACCTAGATGGAAGGGTTGTCTCCATCCGAACTATTATTTTCTATGATTTTAAGGATTGATTTTAAATACTTTGTAGCGAATACAATGGTTTTAATCATGAATTGTTATTTGGATTATTATATGGTTGTGATGTGATTTTGCTTCTTTTATTTTTTCTTTCCTACATATCCTTTTATTACATGTATGGTGTGTTGCATATGAAACCCAAAATTCATGTCAAACATTTTATGCTGTGATTTTAAGGAAATGGCTGGAAGAAACGCTGGACACGGTCCCGGTAACATCAACATAATCGCAGCAGAACTTCAGACCTTATTGAATGACCATGCGGCGGCAGCTCTAGCCGCACATGTTCAGAATCAAGCCGGAGGTCCAACTGGAACGTGTACTTTCAAGAACTACCTGGATTGCAAGCCCAATTCGTTTAAGGGCACTGAGGGAGCCATAGGTTTCCTGCGTTGGGTTGAGAAGGCCGAATCAGCTTTTGAGATGTGTAACTGTCCACCTGCCAGTAGGGTCAAATTTGCTGCTGGAACACTAGAAGATTCTGCTCTCACTTGGTGGAATTCGAATGTGCAAATTCTTGGATTAGAATTGGCAAACGCTATGAACTGGGAAGAGTTCAAGAACATGATGCGGGAAGAGTATTGTCCTAGAGAGGAGATCGCGAAGTTGGAATTTGAGTTTTGGTCATTGAAAATGGTGGGTTCCGAGATTAAAGCCTACACCACTCGTTCTCACGAGCTAGCAGTAATGTGTCCACGGATTGTAGACCCGCCAAGTAAGAGGATCGAGATGTACATCGATGGGTTGGTACCGCAAATTCAGGGTATGGTGACGTCTTCTAAACCGGCTACAATTCAACAAGCGATCCGGTTAGCTCACAAACTGACGGATCAGGCAATGACCCAAGGTGCATTACCACCTAGAGGTTCGACCTCTAAAACCCGTGATAACCCGAGCACTGACAACAACAACAACAACCTGAGCAATGGAAAGAGAAAATTTGACAACACCAGGTCCTCATCATCGAACCCCCCACAACAACAACACTACCGTAAGCCCGAGCTCCCTCGGAGTTTCATTAATCAGGGTCCCAACAACAACAACGGTGGCGGGTAGGGTTCGAGCGGCTATGCTGGGAAACACCCGAAATGCAACAAGTGCAACTATCACCATGCTGGCCCGTGTGACCGTGTCAAGTGTCTGAGATGCGGAAAAATGGGTCATCGGGCCAAGGAATGTAGGGGAGACCTAGCGGCAAAGGGTGCTCCTAAACCACCTACGGCGACTAAAGGGTGTTTCGAGTGTGGTCAAGAGGGTCATTTCAGGAAGGATTGCCCCAAACTAAAGCAGAACGAGAACAATGGAGGCAGCAGTAGTGGCGGAAGCAATGGTAAAGGTAGAGCTTTCGTCATTGGGTCGGGCCAAGCCCGTAGCGACCCGTATGTGGTGACCGGTAAGTTTCCTGTGAACGACTGTTTTGCTTCTGTTTTGTTTTACACTTGAGCTGATAGGAGTTTTGTGTCCAAAGCCTTTAGTAAACTCTTAGACTTAATTCCAACCCCGTTAGATGTTAAGTTTCCTGTTGAATTAGCTGACGGTAAGTCAATAGATACAACTCACGTACTTGCGAGATGTAAGTTGAAACTGTCAGGTTATACTTTTGATATCAACCTCATACCTTTTACGCTTGGTAGTTTCAATGTCGTTGTTGGCATGGACTGGTTATCTGAGAACCGAGCGGAGATTATATGTCACGACAAGATAGTCCACATCACTACCCCTTCCAGCGAGATCATTTCGGTCCAGGGCGAGAAGCGCGGCATGACCACCAGCGTCATCACCCTCATGAAGGCACAGAAGTATCTACGAAAGGGTCATCCGGCAATTCTAGCCCATATTGTTGAGAAACCCGTGGAGGAGAAGCAAACCGAAGATATACCGATTGTGCGAGATTTTCCAGATGTTTTCCTGGAGGATTTGCCTGGACTCCCTCCTATTCGACAAGTCGAGTTCCAAATCGAATTGACCCCCGGTGCAGCACCCATAGCACGAGCCCCGTATGGGCTCGCACCGGCAGAGCTAAAGGAGTTGTCCACTCAATTGCAAGATTTTGTTGGATAAAGGTTTTATCCGACCTAGCTCATCACCATGGTGAGCCCCTGTCTTATTTGTTCGAAAGAAGGACGGGACTTTTCGCATGTGCATCGACTACCGAGAGCTGATCAAGGTGACGATCAAGAACCGTTATCCCTTACCCCGAATTGATGATCTGTTTGACCAGCTGCAAGGATCGAGCTACTACTCGAAGATCGATCTGAGATCTGGTTACCATCAATTAAGAGTGCGCGAAGAAGATATTTCAAAGACGACTTTTAGAACTCGGTACGGTCACTACAAGTTTTCAGTTATGCCTTTTGGCTTAACCAACGCACCAGCCGTATTTATGGATCTCATGAATTGAGTATGCAAGGCGTACCTCGACAAGTTTGTGATTGTTTTTATTGATGATATCCTCGTCTACTCCAAGAACAAGACTGACCACGAAGAACACCAGAGGTTAATTCTAGAATTACTAAAGAATGAACAATTGTACGCTAAACTCTCGAAATGCGAATTTTGGCTTCGCGAGGTTCACTTCTTAGGACATGTGATCAATGAGAATGGTATCCATGTCGATCCCGGTAAAGTAGAGGCCATGAAAAACTGGGAAGCACCCAAGACTCCGACTGAGGTGTGACAATTCCTTGGACTGGCCGGCTACTACCGGCGTTTTATCGAGGGATTTTCAAAGATTGCTCAACCCCTCACCGCTTTGACTCACAAGGGTACTAAGTACAATTGGAGTGACGCACAAGAATCTGCTTTCCAACTGTTGAAAACCAAACTCTGTAGCGCCCCTATTCTAGCCCTTCTCGAGGGAACGGAGAATTTTGAGGTACATTGTGACGCATCGATAGAAGGTCTCGGTTGCGTGCTGATGCAACTCGAGAAGGTTATAGCCTATGCCTCTCGACAATTACGGATTCACGAGAAGAACTACACGACCCATTACTTGGAACTCGGAGCTGTGGTGTTCGCCCTTAAGATATGGAGGCATTACTTGTACGGTACCAAGTTTACCATTTACACCGATCACAAGAGTCTCCAACATATCTACGATCAGAAGGAGCTGAACATGCGACAGCGTCGTTGGGTCGAGCTGCTTAAGGAATATGATTGTGCCATCAAGTACCACCCTGGCAAGGCCAATGTAGTGGCCGACGCTCTAAGTAGAAAAGAAACTGATAAACCTAGGCGAGTGCGAGCATTACAACCTACGATTCACGCCAACTTACCCGATTAGATTCGCGATGCGCAACTCGAAGCCTTGAATGATGATAATCTCCCATCAGAACTCATGCGGGGCATGACCAAGCAACTTGAAACCAAATCGGACGGGGTCCGATATTTCGAAAAATGGATTGGGTTCCGCGATACGGAGAGTTGAGAACTCTAGTGATGGATGAAGCACACAAGTCCCGATATTCCATCCACCCCGGCTCCGATAAAATGTACCATGACTTAAAGGCACTTTACTGGTGGCCACACATGAAAGCCGACATTGCCACCTACGTGAGCAAATGCTTGACTTGCGCGAGAGTCAAAATAGAATATCAGAAACCATCTGGTCTGCTACAACAACCGGAACTTCCAACGTAGAAATGGGAACACATTTCAATGGATTTCATCACGGGATTAACCAAAACACCGACGAGATGCGATACCATCCGGGTGATCGTTGACCGATTGACTAAGTCCGCACACTTCTTAGCAATCAAAGAATCAGACAAAATGGAAAGACTGACTCGCATCTACATGAAGGAAGTAGTGTCTATACACGGAGTGCCTGTCTCAATCATTTCTGATCGAGATTCCCGTTTCACTTCGCACTTCTGGAAGTCACTACAGAGCGCACTAGGCACCCGCCCTGATATGAGCACAGCATACCATCCTCAGACGTATGGGCAAAGTGAGTGCACCATTCAGACCTTGGAGGACATGTTGCATGCATGCGTGTTGGATTTCGGAAAAAGTTGGGAACCTCACTTACCTTTGGTAGAGTTTTCGTATAATAACAGCTACCACGCAAGCATTAAAGCAGCGCCGTTTGAAGCGTTGTACGGACGGAAGTGTCGATCTCCTCTCTGGTGGGCAGAGGTGGGTGATAGCCAAATCACTGGTCCAGAACTAGTACTTGAAACCTCTGAAAAGATTGTTCAAATCCGAAACCGTATGGCAGCAGCACGAGATCGCCAAAAGAGTTACGCAGACAAGCGTCGAAAGCCTCTTGAATTTCAAGTGAACGACCAAGTATTGCTCAAAGTCTCACCTTGGAAAGGTGTGGTTCCCTTCGGGAAGCGAAACAAACTCAATCCACGATACGTTGGTCCTTACCGGATAACTGAGCGCGTTGGTCCGGTGGCGTACCGACTGGATCTACCAACGGAACTCAGTAGTGTACACAATGTATTCCATGTATCCAATTTAAAGAAATGCCTATCCGATGAAACCCAAGCAGTCCCTTTGGACGAATTGCAAGTTGATGAACAACTACGCTTCATTGAAGAACCAGTCGAAGTTTTGGATTGGGAAACCAAAACACTCAAGCACAGCAAGATTCCAATCGTTAAGGTTCGTTGGAACTCGAGACGTGGACCTGAGTTCATGTGGGAACACGAGGATCAAATGATGAAAAAGTATCCTCACCTTTTTGAAGGGTTGACCAAACAAAGAAAACCGCGAAACCCGTCAAACCGTCACAAATCACCAGAGGTACGAATTAAATTTCGGGACGAAATTTCTTTCTACTAGGGGATGATATGACAAACTGAAAATTTTTCTTACTTTTTCAGACACCCATCGCGACTTGACTCAAATTTTCGGGACAAAAATTCTTTAACATGGGAATGATATGACACTCGTCAATTTCAGGTTAACTCCGTTAACTCAAACTCCGTCAATTCAAACTTAAGATCACTTGATCTATAACGCACATCTCATTTCATTTACTACATGTGTAGTCTTTCGGGATTGCACCGAAACGCAAACGAGTTGACGCAAATCATTGGTGAATAAACGAAAAACATTCAAACAATAATTATGTGATAATTATGTGTTAGACTATGTGCTATTTGATAATATGGTATAGAACTTTAACTCAAGAATGCAAACAAGTTACTTAGGCCAGAAATATAATATTTAGAAGTGGAGGGGCCTTGATGTAACATATTATTATTAATAATAACAAAACCCTAACTCCTTCCCTCTCCCCACAGAACCCGATCCCCCCCCCCTTGCTCTCTTGGCTGCCGTCAATCACACACACACATACATACAAGAATTGTTCTAGTTTATTGAAGAATTAAGGTGCTAGGAAGGTATAAACAACTATTCTATGCATCCTTTATGTTTAATTTTGATTTTGAATGGGTTAATCTAAAACCCTAAGTCACGAAATTGATGAATAAGATGAACTAGGGTTGATTTATGCTAGATGAAGATTGATTATGCGGTGGTTATTGATTGTGATGATCATATGTGATTTTGAACGGTGAAAGAATGTTAAATCTTTGATTATTTGAAGACCCTAGAGGGTTACTACTGATTTTTATGGTTAATGATGTTTATTGCACGTTGGAGTTATGTCGTATGCTTAGGATGCATGTTAGACGATTGTTTGTGCTTGCTGAGTTTTGACAGCAGAGATTGTTAAACTTGAACGATGTGTAACTTGTTAAATATAAAGGCAAACTGAGCTATTTATGAGTCTAAAAGGTAGTACTCTGAGTCTAGTTTCCAGAAAACCCAACCAAGCCTAATTTGGAGGTGTTTTGGTTGTTCAAACGATTTAAGTGTGATTAAAGGTCTAAACTGGTACTGGACAGATTGTATGTTAGGTTTAGACAACTGTAACTAAATGTTAATTTGGAAATTGGTCGAGGTTGTTAACACTACAAGGTGCTATGTTGAGTCTAGTTTCTATAAAGTCCAAGTTTGTAATTTTTGGACGAGAAAAGGTTAACTTCTATTATTTTACAAAACTGAAGTGCAAATCTGAATTGTGAGACCTGCTGTTAAGTTGTTTTGTAATTAGCATATCTAATGAATTACAAGACCAAATGGGTTGTTTCCACTTCTGAAAGTTAACTTGTTGAGTTAAGAACCTAACCCAATTGGTCTTGCATTAGTTGGATTTTACATTTAACGGGAATAACAAATAACATTATGTTGCGCATGATTTTTACTGTTGTGAGTTTGCTGTAATGTTTTGGTCATTGTGAGAAATCTATGTGGAATAAAAATACAATAAAATATGTTCTGGAAACCTAACTCATGTATGTTTTTGTGAAGATTTTTGGTGAATTAATTGAGATGCTATGATCTGTTGAATAGAGTAATCTTTCAAGTAGAATTCTGTCTTGATGAAACTAGCTGCTGAACTTTGTGAAAATACATGAAACGTGCTAATTGCTAGATAATTGTTATGTTTTGACCAAATTGCCCTTGCGGGGAATAATTGCTAGAAATGTACACTATTAATACATGATATGTAAATAGTTGTCACACATGTAACGTATCACCAATGTGCTTGTTGAGACACACACAATTCACAAACGAAACACGAAACCTATTTTATGCATAGGAATTATGTGCCGAGTCTAGAGACTCGATAATAGTTCCAACACTTAGAAAATCTCCTTGTTGTTTTAGAACGCTAGTGAGGGTTTTATGTGACGCGCATCACTTGGGTGACTTGTTTTTGAAATTCTTCGCAAGCAGTGAGTTTCACGTTTCCCCTTTTAACTCTTTTAAACGCTTTTCACTTGGAGGAGAATACATACTCCGAAACGCTTTTAGACTTTGTTATTAGATTATATATCACTTGTAAAGGCTAAGTGGCAAACGAAACAACTGAAGTCCTACACATCGAACCGTTTAGTATTGGATAATAGCGAGTCACTGTTGAGTAGTACTACTGGGTTTGACAAACCCCACCCAACGCTAAGCTCGACTGGAGGTCGAGTGGGTGTAATTTTGGCTAACACATTACCATGGTCGGGATAGACCTGGTGGCAAGGCACATGATAAACAGTCAGCTTCGGTGTCGAACACTTTGTAATACTTGCTTTATAAGCTGGCTTCCTATAGATATATAATTGATTTAACACTATCTGGTAACGCAAAACGCTAAACGCTAAACGCTAAACGCTAAACGCAAACGTAAACGCAAACGCTTTATTGTATATACACTTGTGAACTCACCAACCTCGTGTTGACACTTTTAGTATGTTATTCTCAGGTAGCCGAGGCGGGCGCGCGGTATAGGATCATGCATTACTTTGAACGCTTATGTTATGCAAACTCATTTTTAAACTGTTTTTATTAATTGGGTTTTAAGTCGTCCTGCGTGACGCAACACTTGGTTTATGGTTTTACGCTTCCGCACTTATTTACACCTAAATGTTTTCGTGTTTTGAAAACTTTATTTATGGTTTGATTATAACTAATGATTCCGATCATGTTAGTTCACACCCTCTGACGGTAAAACTCCGTTAGTGGATTTTGAGGGTGTGACAATATGTGTCTTGGGCAGATTGATCCCAACAGAAATAACACATGCAGACATATTCAAGGTGAAAATGCAACATTTTTTTGATTTAAACCATTCTAGAAACAGTATTTTCCTTTTACAGATAAAGTTTTAAGAGCAAATGGCGAATAGTGAGATGAAATTTCAGTTTAATCCTATCAAATCCTTTTATATTATGAAAAAATATCAACAGGGGATCATATTGGTTAAGTCACATTTCAATACTTTATTCTTAGCATTAATATGACATAATAGGCATGTTAATAGCAGGTATTGACTTAGAATGAACTTCATTACTTTTGTGATATGATTAAGGTTCAATAAGTTACATAACACAAAAATGGATAACACTTATTGCACTATGATGTTCCATATCTCTTCTCAAAGCTTACTTGGCTTTCTCCAGATCACCCCAATTTGACTTCACCCACCCTGATTTTTGGTCAAAATATTTTATGACAGAACATTTAAACTTTCTTAATGAATTTTTCTTTTCAACACATTTCAAACATTTGAGGTTGAACATTGGACTTACAAGCCTTCCATTCAAGGTGTTTAGGACTTATAATGATGCCCTACCTCTGTAGTTCAAGTTTAAACCCTCATGTTTGATTTGTTTAAAACTTTTGAACATTTATCAACTTTTGGTTGATTTATAATCAGTTTGCACAAACTTGTTCTTTGTCATTTTCATAAGACGTTTCATTTCGAGTGACCAAATACCAACAGCCTCGTGTATGACTAGGTAATTACTTTTCTGCCTATCAATCGGAGAGATTTATCTTGAAACATGCATATTTAAACAATGTATCTCCACATTAAGTTTAACATATTCATTATGTTTATATCATCTCACTTTTTACACATCATGGAAAGCAACCATACTTATCAATGACTGCACTAATAGTCTTTTTAGCCTATTAAATCCATATGATTGGTATAAATAATCAATCTTCTATCATTTCCTAAAATGTTGGATCAATTTTCATTGAAAACCCTTTTAAACTCCTATAAAGATTTGAACTAAATAATATTTTCATTTCTCAACACCATTAACTCGCTTAGCTTGTCAATAATGATTTCATTTGAAAAACTTTTTAAAAAAATGTTAATTTGAGTACACAAGTTTAACATAAAATCACCGTTTTGACATAAACAATTAATAACATATTCAAGAATAATCAATAGTGAATAGCATGTATTAACACAAGCAGACTAATATAATGTTCAAATCAAGATTAATTATGCAAAGTCTATCCTGTCCTAAACATATCATCATTTCAGATTATCTAATCACAAACAAGATATCAGATAAGCATGCAGATTCAACTTTTCATAGCATATGTAGACACAATTATCAAGACAACATAATTAACAACCGAAAAATGACCAAAGCACCATTAATACCTAAGTCACATATAGTCATTTACAGCGTATATCAGTCAAACAAAAAACAAATAAGCAGATGTAAAACACGAGTTGCTCACATAAAACCTCTTAAAAGATAGTTAGTTAGCACATTGAGCACGTATCATTAATCAGACTTCATCAGAGTTGATCATACCTAAAGCTTTTAATAGAAAGTGAAATCTTGTTTTATCTAGTGGCTTGGTGAATAAATCTTCCAAGTTGTCACAAGTGTCAACTCGTTTCATTTCTATTAGACCTTTCTTACTGCAATCTCTAATGAAATGTTGTCTGATTTCGAATGTGCTTGGTCTTAGAGTGTTGGATTGGTTTCTTAACTATGAACATGGCAACAATATTATTAATGAAAATAGGAGTGTTCAAGTAATTCAAACCTTAGTCCATCAGTTGATTCTGAATCAAGAGGACTTGAGCACACCAAGCTGACGCAGCAATGTATTCAGCTTCAACAGTTGAGATTGAAATAGTTGTTTGCTTCATGCATTGCTATGATACTAGCTGTCTCCCAAGGATTAACATCCACCAGATGTAAACTTCCTACTCATGTTGCACCCATCATAATCACTATCAGTGTATGCAAGTAGATTAAAGGCATGGTTCTTAGGATACCAGGTACCAAAATCAGGAATTCCTTTCAGATATCTAAAGATTCTCTTAACAATAGTCATATGTGAAACTTTTGGACATGATTGGAATCTTGCACACACACAGCGAACATAATTTCGGGTCTTGAAGAAGTTATATATATCCAAGATCCAATCTTAGCACTATATTCATGTTCATCAACAGGCTCCCCATTTTCATCAGCTATCATCATCTCATGAGTGTCCACTGGAGTAGAAGCACTCTTCAATTTTTGGCATTTGAACTTGTTCAAGATGTCTTATACATACTTGGATTGACAAATGAATATTCCATCCATTTTATGTTGAACTTGTAAACCAAGAAAGAAATTCATCTCTCTTATTGAGCTCATACAATACTTAGACTACATAACTTCCTCAAACTCCAAACACATATGTTCATTTGTAGATCTGATGATGATATCATCAACATATACTTGAACCAGAAGCAAATATCTTCCTCTTTTCTTGTAGAAGAGGGTCTTGTCAATGGCTCCACTTTGAAATCCATTAACAAGTAGATGGTTTGACAACTCATCATACCAAGCTCTTGGAGCTTGATGTAGTCCATATATAGCTTTGTTTAGTTTATACACTCTATTTGGAAACTCAGGATACTCAAAACCTGGAGGTTGAGTGGCATACACCTCCTATCCTATTTTTCCATTTAAGAAAGCTGATTTGACATCCAGATGAAACACTCTTATATTTTTAGAAGCGGCATAGGCTAAGAAGATTCTAATAGCTTCTAGCATTACCACTAGTGCAACTAGTCTTGCTTTGTTCTTCATTACAATCCCTCTTTCATCTTTCTTAATCCTTAAAACCCATTTGGTACCTATTGCAAACTTTCTCTTGGCTTTTCCACAAGTTCCCAAACTTGCAGATTTTTGAACTGAGCCAACTCCCTCTTGCATAGATTTTAACAAACTATTATCTTTCAGTGCTTGAACAATGTTCTTAGGTTCAATTTGGGATAGAAAGCAGGAGTACAAACAAATGTGGGCATATTCAGAAGCACTTCTTGTAACTCTCTCATGTAGATCACCAATTATGTTTTCAACAAAAGGCGTTTGAATGATTTGATTTGAAAAAAATTGTTGAATCAAGATTTGTATCATTGAGATTTGGTTCTTCAAAGACTAAATATGATGCTTCATTGTTCATATCAGCTTCTTCTTCAACATTCTGTTGTGATGTTGAAGCAAGATCACTTCCCATGTTCACATTTTGAAACAAGGTTTCAAAGCTTGACCGTCTATTTGATCTTGCTAGTTATCAGGTTGTTCATCATACATGACAAGATTTTCTTGATCATGTGGTTGAACAAGATTATTATTCTGTTCATCTTCAGATTCAACATCAGAAGCATTCTTAGCAAAGGAAAATTCAGTGTTCTTTTCAGCAACCTTGGACCATAATATGTCCAAGTCAACTTTCTTATTTGAAGTAGCTTCAGGGACACTTGTCCTATATAAAGTATCATCAAAGTCCTCAGGGTAAAGTTTGAAGGATTTGATTAACTTCTCTAGATCAAATAGCCAAGATGCTCTATCAACGTTGTTGAATTGATTTTCAATGAATATTACAAATGAAGATTCAATCACACTCAATCTTTCACATAGACTCTGTAAGCTTTTGAGTGTGTGGAATATCCAACAAAGAAACAATCTAAAGATTTCGATTGAAATTTGTTCAAATAATCTTTTTTATTCAACAAGGAGCACTTGCATCCAAAAGGCTTGAGGAACTTCATGTAGGGTTTTCTCTTGAACAAAATCGCATAGAGAGTTTTGTCTTGACTTTTGTTGAGAAGGACCCTATTCTGAACATAGCAAGTAGTGTTTGTTGCTTCTACCCAAAATGTAACCAGAAGATAAGCATCTGCTATCATGGTTCTTGTAACTTCTATCAGTGTTCTGTTTCTTCTTTCTGCTACAACAATTTTTCAGGAGTTCTAGGCGCACTGAGTTGTTGGAGAATTCCTTAAGCTTTACAAAATTTAGTCATCACCCCATACTTGAAGTCAGTCCCATTATCACTTCTCATTACCTTAACCCTTACATCTAGTTGGTTCTCAATCCTTGTCACACAACTTTTAATCAATTCAGAAGCCTTATCCTTTGAGTTCAGAAAATAAACCCATGTATATCTTGAAAAATCATCAATGATTACTAAACAATATCTCTTCTTACCAATGCTTAGAACACTCATAGGACCAAAAAGATCCATGTGAAGCATTTCAAGTACTTGTTCAATGGAGTTTAAGAGTTTTTTTATGTAATGATTTATGTTGCTTTCCCTTTTGACAAGAAATGCATTTGTCATCCAGCTTGAACTCTCTTGTGGGTAAACCAATGACATGTTCACCTTTAACAAGTTTGTTCGTATTCTTCAAATTGACATAGTAAAGTTGTATGTGCTACATTTTTGGTTCATTCTCAGTGACTTTTGACATAAAACATGTACCACCTCTAGAAATGACATCTTTCATCCTTAATTCATATAAGATTCCATTTTTAGGGGCCATCATCGTTATCATATTAGGAGGAATTACAAATTTAGGTTTGAGGATGAAAAGTGAGAATCATCAAATCCAACCTTATAACCTTTATCTCATATTTGAGAAATGCTCAAAAGATTATATTAAAATTCTTCAACATAAAACACATGATCAAATGACAATTTGCCATTGGTTAAAATGTTTTTCCCCACAATATTCCATCCATTTTCTCTTCATAGTTGATCAATGACCTTTTGTCACAGGTCATGTGCCTGGAACATCCACTGTCTAAGTACCATACATCATTCATTGGAGTGGGTTGTTCCTGCACAAATAAAAGAAAATGAATAAGTTAAGTGATGAAATACAAGCTTATTCAGCTGGCAAATCATCAGCAACATCATCAGATGTTGCATATGGTTTGGGGTCCTCATAAACAAGCTCACAAGAATCATCAGATTCATAGCCAATTTCATATGAGCTTCCAACATAGGGAACTATGCTTGTGCATTATTCAATGACCAATACCCTTATAACGATTTTCACTTGTGCTTCAGACTTTGGTTTCCACAAAAATCCATTTGGTTCACAACCATTTTTCAACAGAAATTTCTGATCTCCATTGAGTACATTTGATTTCTTTTTATTGAGAATTTTCTTCTTAAGCTTGCTCTTCTTTTCATAAAAGGTTGACTTTTCAGAGTCAGCACACTTTTCATACATGAAACGGTTCATGAGTGAACCTTTCCTAACATGAGTCAGTGTGATGACTATATACATCAAATACTTTGTACCAAACTTGTCCTTTGAACTTTTCACTTGAGTAACCAATCTTATATATTTCACTAGGTCTAGGTGGATCAATACCAATAGTCTTTTGATGAGTGATGAGACCATTAAAGTTGATTGCAAATGACAGAAATTGCTCAATATTTGTTTCTTTTCTTGACGCCGTACTCTTCACAAATTTTATTTTCTCCATCTTGATTGGCCTATCTTGTTTATCACTTCTTTGTCTTGACCATCTTCTAATGTAATCATCCATGCTTTCCACTTCTCCAACATCAAACAGTTCTTGATTAGAGAAAACTAGATAAACAAGAAGAAATATATCATTATTTTTATGGTTTCTTCATTTTTCTTATTGTTGTTTAAATTTTCCATTTTTGGTGACACATTGCTTGTTGATCTTAAATTGTTCTTTCCTTTGGATCCATCACTTAGATCAAATTATTTTTGTTCCCTTCTCATTTGCTCATGATATTTCTTCTTTTTGGGAGTATTCTTAGGTAACAAAGGGATCTTGTCCTCTGACTTCTGGTTACCCCTTTTTACTTCCTTTAAGCTTCAACAGCTTGAACACTTGTCACTTTAATCACTCAAATTATATTTATTCAGCAGATCATAATCTTGATCATCCAATGATACTTGAACACCAGCATATTTTTCAACATTTCTTCTTTTGTTTCTATAGCCTTCTTCACAAACTCACAGTTGTCATCAACCTCAACAAACTTATAGTTTTCAACAAACTCCTTTCTATCTTTAAACACTTATATGAATTGATAAATATACTTACTTCTCTTTTCCTTGTCCACCTTTAATAAGTAATTATCATTGAAGGGTGGAGGAACAACTTTGTACTTATCCTCCTCCTTGATCTTCTTCAACTTTCCAAAAATATTTCCTGTAGACACCAAATTCTTAAGAAAATCAACCTCAACTTGAGGTTGAGTATTCTTCATCTACTCATCAAGATACATTTTCTTTAAACCTTCAATTTCAGTGGTATATCTTGACTGAATGTTGTAAATGTCCATACAGCCCTGTTCCAAGCTCTGGTTTTCATATGTCATCTCACTCATTTCATAAACATTTATCATGCTTTGTTTTCTAAAGCACTCACTTCGCAATTTACCAACTTCATTTCTCAAAGAATCATTCATTTCAAGTAAATCAAAGTTTGTGGAATTTGAATGTACCTGAGATGAAGAGGAATCAGTTTCATTTCTCATATTTTCCATGAATGCCACATTAGCCTTCTCTATGACTTCAGCATGGCTACTCCAATCAAACACACCATATTGACGTGGTTTAGCCAAAGCAAAATTTCCTTGATTTCTTGACTGATTGGCATTGTTCCTATTCTGATTGTTAGCAGATTGTGAAGGGATTTGTTGGTTTCTCTGAAATTGTTGTTGTGGGATGATTTGTTAATGATTATGTTGTTGAAAGTTGTTGTTTTTGTTAAACTGTCTTTGTTGGCCTTGATTCTGATTTTGGAATTGGAACTGGTTTCTTTGTTGGTTATTGTTTTGAAACTGTCTTGACTGGTTGCATTCTCTTGCAAAATGTCTTGGTAGTTGACAATTGTAGCAAATTGCTTTGGACTTGTCAAAACCAATTCTGTCATTTCCAAAAACCAAAGACCAACTAGTTCCATTGTATAGTCTTTTACTTCTAACAGCCAACAAGGCAGCTTGCCACTTAAGATCCATGCCTTCCAAATCATCAGCATCAATCTATTCAAGATCTTATTGCATTGTAAGAATTAAATTCTTGGCCACAAATTCTTGGCCACAAATGCATTGCAAGAATCAGTGAACATTGAGAAGATAGCTTGATAATCATTTTCATGATTAACGTTTCCAGCAACATAGAGAGCATGTGCACTAGCCATTGATGTTGTATCACTATCATCCATCAATTGAACATTAAATCTTGACCGACCACTTTGATTTCTAGACTGACCAGCAACAAACACTCTTGGGGGTTTAGCACAATACTTAGTTGGTTCTTCAATTATAGGAACTTGCTGTTGGTTCTTTGTTGATAGATTCCCCATAGGTGCAATCAGTGCTTTTGCAACTTGGAAGCTTTATAACAACTTGGATTTTAAATTATTATTTTATTAACCATTACCCGACTCGTTTTACGTGCGGGAAATTTCACCAAGAAATTATCGCGTTATTCGAGGTAATGTTATTTTATTAACATTTGTTATTATATTAATTTAATATAAATATAAAATAACTTTGAAAATATTCAATTTTAATCCCCACACTAAAATTTAACCCATTTGTGTTTCCCTCTTCATACTCTAGGGACTATTTTGAAATTTCTAAATATTATAATCTGTTAACTCAATAACCCAATAACCCTAAGCCGTATCCACTTTCCATAAACCCAATCCATGACCCGTTACGTGTCTTGTTCCTTAATCCTCGATGTAATCTAAAACTTTATTTGTGGAATGTGATCCCCTTACCTTATTCGGTTCACCTACGAGTTTAATTGTGTTAAAACGATAAATGTGATACATAATGTTTAATATACGAAACTGTCTATATACGTTAATCAATATATAGCATAGCAATGATCTTAGCTTAATTAAACATGTACACACCATCTCTATACCAGCGTCGTCCAAACCCCTAATGTTAATTGGATTATGAAGACCTGCAAGGGCCTTTCCTAAACGTGTTTTTTGTCAGCCCTGTTCATCCAAAATTGACACTGGTTTAATCATTATGCAAGGTAACAATTTATATATTTTTTTTCGTTTTGATTCCCTAATCAATAACCCCATGGTTATTAATCTTATACAATCGGGATTAATTGATTGGATAATCTAGGGATCATGTCCAAAACCTATTTCGCATCTATGCATATATTATCTGGTTGTTTCAAGTTTATAATCATCTATACCCCTAGCCCGGTTGGCTAGGGGTGTGCGTTTAACTTGTTGAGCAGCCCAATGGCGTGGGTTCGATTCCCGGCCAACCCCTATTTGTGGAAACCTTTTTCTTTTGAGTTAGTTTTTTACTTTGCTTGAACCGACACATTAACTAATTGTTTTCCCGAACTTTGGTTAAAACTTTGTATTTATATATACGTGTATATATGTTGATTATTAAAAGTTGTTAAAGGCATTGATTTATAAAGAGGGTTTTGTTTAATATATATATACTTAGAATATCAAGTTAGTTAACATATTTTTATAAAAAGGTTTATAGTTTATATAATACTATTATTATTTACAATATTAATTTAATAAAAAATCTTATTTAATAATAAAAATATATATATTAAAGGTATTTTAATGTAAAATAAATATTTTTAAACAATCTCTTTATATATTCTATTAAAAATTTTAAGTATTTATATATAATTATAACGTTAGAAAGCTGAAAGATATTTTATTAATTAACATTGTTAAAATAATTATTTGAACAGGTATTTTATAAACAAATGTGTTTTATATACTATTATTGTTTACTCACAACTTTAATTAAAGATAACCATTTTAAATAAATATTAAACATAGTTTAGTTATTATCTCAAATACCCATTCAATCTTAAATCTCTGTTAGTGCATCTATTAATTCGTTGTATTCTCCGGTTATTATTACTACTTAGGATCCGTTCATTGATACACCTCCAGCGTGACGTTAGTTTACCATCATACCGTATTTTTCCCGTTTGCTCGTCTGCTAAGGTGAGTATCTCACTGCCTTCTTTTTACTCATTTTATACTGTTTTGGGGACATATGCGTTCGTAGATATTTTACTATTATTTAATTCTCAACTTGCAACTGTTAAGTCATGTGTGTTTCACAATTTATGTCTAACATTCTATATGCTTATTTGCTTAATTTTCTGCATTCAGATAGGTCCAACATATTCTCAGACTAGAATGATTATACACCTGTCGTGTTAGCCATCGTACAATCCATCTGACATCGAGCTTACCCATAACATAATTACTTGCTTATTGGTTAAATTGTTTATCTCACTTGACTCGGTTTGCTCTTTTATATTATTATTATTATAGTGTCTTAAATCTGGTGTTTTACTCACACAACCTAGTGTTGAAATTTTTTTTTATATTTTTAACACATTTGAAGGTTACCGTATGATATGTTTAGCAAGATTTGTTGAAGAAATTTAGGATTGCATGCTAGAGAAGAACATATAAGAATTAAACTTTGGATTTTGTTTTACTTGCTTTATTTATCAATTATGTAATTTGTCTACTTTTATGCATTTGTTTATTTAATTAAATTTAATAGATATTGTCACTTTTAAAATTGCATGAAAGTACCTTGAGAGCTGTGAGCAATCAGCTCACGCCACGACATTTTCGCCATAGTTTTGGGGTGTGACAGATTGGTATCAAAGCCGAAGGTTTAAGATAGGTCATTAGTGGTGCCTTAGTAACATGCCTAGGAGCCCCGTACGTGCTATCTGTTTACCTTATGTGTTCAAAGTTAATTGTTTGCAACTTTCTTAGATAAATATTTAATGATTATTTCTTATTATATTGTCATTCACACACACACACACACACAACTCCGAGGCTATGCCACAACCTTCAAAGATAATTTTTGTTAAATATTTTAAATCAAAGTAGATTGCCTTTTATTTTTGGGAAATTCCATAAGAATTCCGTACTTTTGTTTTTACTCCTTCATCTTAAGGCTAGGTAGTATGGCAAGTTCATCTCGGCCAAAGAGGAACACAAATGTCATACGACCGACACCTTAGGTTGACATTAAACCGAATTGACGGTTGTTCGTGGCAAAATTTGGTAAATTTCGATTATTGTGTTTTGTTATTTAAATGGTTAGTTGGGTGAAAAATCCATAGTATCCATGGCACTCATACTGTCACACCCCAACCAAAGGCGGAACATGCAGGGGCGTAACGTATTGATTGGACA
This sequence comes from Bidens hawaiensis, assembly GCF_021521415.1. Classification (NCBI taxonomy): domain Eukaryota; kingdom Viridiplantae; phylum Streptophyta; class Magnoliopsida; order Asterales; family Asteraceae; genus Bidens; species Bidens hawaiensis. Next base: position 167,975 of record NW_027495922.1, read on the forward strand.
GTAGCTCAAAAGACACAAATTAAAGCGACAATAATTATTTAATTTCCTTAACGTTAAAACAAGTACACAAATTCAATAAATAGAACAAATACATCATACTTTTGTATTTTGACTAATATCTTAAGGTAACACCAACTTCTTCGATCTTGAACAATGTAAATTACTTGTACATGTAGCATGTATAAAAATAGAGTTTGTCAACATGAATGTTGATAAGAATACATAAGTTTTAGTTGAGATATATGTAGATCAAACCACAATTCATATGTAATGTTGAGCATTACAATTTCTAAAAAATGAAACAACTAAATAGATGTGGACCCGTTCCTATTGATACAAAATCAATGTACTTGGGTAAGTGTATGATCATACTAGATGAGGATGAGATACCAACCACCAAACATAAAATAAACAATTAAGCACATAGAGCATTATCATAGAGCATGCAATAATCACACATAAACATATATTGAATAGTGTTATGAATAGATAAATAGATAAAAATGAGTAATTTAAATAGGAGATACATGCCACCCCCAAAATTAAAAAGATGAAAAAGGGGAATATGTAAACTCACCTTAGATATAAGGTGGGTGATAACAGGGAGATGGGAAAAGTGAACAAGTTTGTTAGTTTCCGCGACGAGTCCCGAGGAAATGCCCTAGTTTCAAGGTACAACTAAAACAAATATTCGGATGCTATACAAGAACAAGATTCGATAATATAGATTTACAATGGATTTGGGATTTATAAAGAATTGAATGTATTTTATACACATTTTGTATAAATTGAATAAAGCGTAACGATTCATTATTCTCACAAGTGATTTTTAACTATAAAATTGCTAATATTTATTATATAATTAAGTATTTAAACGAAAAACTTATTTTGATGATCGACTCGTTTAGACGAATAAAACTATTCTTAGTTTAATTCTCTTTTAAAGATTTAGGTTTTAAATCTAGAAAACATAAATATTATAAATATATGTAAAACTTATATGTTTACATTTACAAGTACGGAAACATTAATCGAGATTTATTTTTGAAGGTTTAATGAGGTTTGGTTTGTTAATCGAGTGAGAAAAGGTGTTGATTTACAATATATTAATAAAGGAATAAATTTATAAAACAAATAAAAAATTAATATTAAAAACACAAAACTGAGCACCCAGGGCTCGAACCCGGGTCCCTGGGCGGCTCACCGATTTAACACAAGACACAGTTGGCAGGTGTGTTAACTTGTTAAAGGGATGAAACAAAAAGTAAATAATCAGAAACTCCAATTAGCCCCAAATCCATAACAAACCCTAAATAGAACAAACACCAAAATTAATAATCTTATAGCCTCTTTCCATTAAAATTGGCAAAGGGGTTTTGACGAGCAAACAAATCCGAACATAACCCATATCCTAATTACCTGGAACGAATAAGAACTGCAGGGGAACGTGGGTTTAGGGTTTCGACAAAGAACAAAAATCAAACACAATCTATAGCAGCTTCTTGGTTATAATTGGCATAGGGTTTAGCTTGGTGACAATAAGAGGAATGTGTGGTACGAGTTAATTGAATTAAGATTGTGTATTTATAGCGTTTTGGTGTCAGTTTGGTCCGCGGTTCGTGATGAGCGAAATTGGTTGTCACTTGCTGTCAATTTCCATGTTTATATGATGATTGAAAGCGTAATAGGCTAATTGACGTGTAAGGATGGTCAAATCTGTGATTCCTGACATATTTTATGGATCAAAAATCACAAGGGCGGGGGGGGGGGGGGGTCGACGGTGGGAAGAGATGAGGGAAAAGATGGATTAGAATAATAATTTAATAATTTTCATAATGGTCTTTCGGGTTTGGATGGCTAACAAGTTAGGATAGAACATGAAAAGGGGTGATTTTTGCACAAGTTGGATTGTTTTAATATTTTAGTAAATAAACGAAACATATACGAGTCGTGTAATGCAAATAAATAATCAATGACCAACCAAACTAATAACTTATTGGTTTTAATAAATAAACAAACATCTGATTAATAATAATAATAAAATTTCACACGAGTCAAATTTCAGGCTTGAAAAATAACGAATATTACACATACTATCCATTCCTCATCTTGTTTTGGATTTTATTTTTGTTGGAGTTCATCATACGTGGTGGTTCACGGGATGCTCCAACGACTCATATTTTTTTTTGTTTATTTGTAGTTGTGTTTTTTCGGTTAAAACGCCATGTAAAGCTCATGGTTCGACAATCTCTATTGTATTGTTAATTCGCCATTAGTTGGGACAGTTAAAACGCCATGTATCGATCATGGGCTATCCAACTCAGTTACTTTTATTCCTTAATTTCGTTGGGCCATTCAAACTGCCATTGAAAGCTCATGGGAGGCCAACACACAATTTATGTTTCGTTAGTTTATTGTAAAGTTGACTTAATCAAATAAAAATTAACTTTTAAACTGACCTCATTTCCTTGTGTAGTCATCACACATTAATCATATTGACTACATCATTAACTATTTACTCAATGTGCCCCTTATCTTGTAATCTTTTACTTTTATTCCTCATGATACTACGCAAATTCCCCACTTCTTAAAAGCAAAAATTATTATAAGTTATCTAAAGCAATAAACTTTTATTATTTAATTAGTTTCCTCAACTTATATAAATCTCTATTTTTGGTGCTCGTATAATGTCTCACTTAAGAAACCATCGTCGTCCTCCACATCAATCGTCTAGTTCTCATGACCACCGTGGGGCCGCCTGTATTGCCAAGGAGATAGCTGATGCGATCCCTATGATAGTAGCACAAGTTCAAAACATCAATGCAACTAATCCAACCATTTTCCACTAACCTCTCTGCTGGTAACAGCAAACCATCTACCTCCATTAATCCTCACCACAAGGAACTTAAGAACCTTGTTGTAACATATCATACCCAACCACAAGCCACTTTAACTTTTCCAAACAAGAAACCTTACCTCAGTCCTTTCCCGTTATGCTCCATTTGTAACTATTATCACCCGGTTAAATCCCTATACCGTCGTCGTTGCACCCAATGTAATAGTTATGGCCATTTTGCTGATACTTGATAGGCCCAACTAATGCACAAGCCACAACTTAACCCTCATGCTTGCTACCCTTCAAGAGACCGTAACGCTCTCCGCAATATGTGCCCTAGGATTATCCAAACTAATCAAGTTTAAACTATGACTACACCCTACTACTTTACCCATGCTCAGCAAGTCCAAACCTATCAATCCTCGTCCTTCAAGCTCCTCTCGTAAAGAAAGATCACCCAAAGTTATCAAGTTTCGTACTCGCAAGATCAAGTTTATCAAGCCTACTCTAACTAATCAACCCTTTTGCAAGTCGTTCGAGCTCCAGTTATCCAAGAGATGTCAAATCATTCAAGATGTTCAAGCCTTAAGGTTCCAAGTCATGTGCAATTGAAGATTTAAACTACTAGAAGACTTTTGCGCTCGTCGTATTCAATCTTACTTGAATTTGACTTTCTGCTTTGTACCGACTATTTAACAAATTTTGAATTAGCAATTTTATGAATTATTGAAGTATTAATTAATATTTTCTATTATTATTCCGCTAGAGTAAAATTTAATCTTATCGAATGGTTGTTTTATAAAATTCCCTATTTTAAATAACCAAACTATAAATTTTTTAAAAGATTTCTCTCTTATAACTATTTTCTCTAAAAAGATTTCTATTAAAACTATATTTTCAAACATTTTGTAAACCCACACGATTAGATGAATCATGTGGACCATCCGACGATGGAAATATCTATGGGCCAGAACATAATTATCGAAGTCTTCTCATGGAAATCATGAAACGTTCAATTGCGTGTCATAATAAGAATCTAAAGTAGTTGTGATAACGGTACAAATGTAAAGATGATATGGACATGGTGAATACGCCGCTGGTACATCCTATATATAACTGTCCTTATCGGAAGTTGCATTTGGAGCGATTTTTTTCCTATTCAAATTTTTGTATTATGATAAATTTTTAAATTTTATTTAAAATTTTTCTTTCCTCAAAAATTTAATGGTTTCGTTATAGTATCATTTAATTTCGTGAAGAATTTCCCTAAAGTAAGGGAGACTTTAACAACTCGGATTTTAAATTATTATTTTATTAACCGTTACCCAACTCGTTTTAGGTTCGAGAAATTTCACCAAAAAATATCGCATTATTCGAGATAATGTTATTTTATTAACATTTGCTATAATATTTATTTAATATAAATATAAAATAACTTTGAAAATATTCAATTTTAATCCCCACACTAAACTTTAACCATTTGGTTTCCCTCTTCATACTCCCGGGACTATTTTGAAATTTCTGAATATTATAATCTGTTAACCCAATAACCCTATCCCGTATCCACGATCCATAAACCAAACCCGTGACCCGTTACGTGTCTTATGTAACACTTGACAAAAATTTTCACTAATGTAATCACGTTTACCATCCTAATATCGTTTTATTAATAAAATCTCTCTTTATTAAAGTTCAATATCTTGCAAATTTAACAAAAAGTCCAAATTTCGGCATGAAACTAGAAGAACGTGCAAAAACCTCGGGCAACGAAGCAGAATGTAAATAAATCACTTGATAGATTAAATAACCCCAAAAATTCAAAATATATACAAAAACATGTGAGACAATATAAAAACACAATTTAGGAAGGCCTGAATTGCAAAAACTAGAAAATAAGTAAGCACGAGCCAGTACAGGACCCGGAAAGGACCCCATACAAACTATTTTCAAGAAAATGGTATTTATGATCCATACTGTCAGGAATTTGATTTCGTTCAAAGTCTGAAAAAAATTATTGAAAAGGGGATCCATTTGAATATTTAAATCACGCAATACGTTAAATGAGTAACCGGAAAACAACTAGTTATTAAACTAAAACCCTTCACATACCCCCCCCCCCTGCCGGCCCCTCCCTTAATACCTCATCACCTCACCTCCCAAATACTCCAATCTCCTCGTTACAACTCCTCATGCTAATGATTGGCCTTATAGAAGAAAGATGAGTTGGTGAACACTCAAGCTTCCACCCTGTCACTCTATAGTCCAACACAAATCTCTAAACACTCTCCTTCTCTCCATTTAATAAGCTCAGCCGGACACCCCCCATCACACATACACAACACAAATTCAAACATAAACACACACACACACATATTAATCAACAACAAGAAACATGAAGGTTTAGATCAAGAGGTTATAAGATTAAGCTATTAGGAAGGAGGTACACCACCTCACTCACTCTTAACATCAATATCTTCAACTTTCAAATCCGTAAAGAACATTTAAGTTTTAAATTATGATTGATTACTAGATGTAGATGCATAAGATTTGTTGTTCTTGAGATTGTTTGAAGCTTGAAACTTTGAAAATAGGGATGTGTATGTATGTATGTATGAATGAATGTATGTATGTATGTATGTATGTATAAGAGGGAGGATCAAGCTCATTTACACATACATAAATTCATCCTAAAGATCCTACATTGGTTGTTAAGTTTGATATTAGGTGATTGTTAGTCTCTTGAATATTTGAGATGAATTTGAATAAACTTGATGTAAGGGTTTGTTGTTAGAATGAAATTTAGATTAATTATTGATCATTAGCTTGTTCGTAAGGACTTAGATTGTTGAAAAATTGTTGTTAAAGATGAACAAAACAAGAATATGTTCATAATTGAAATTTGGGGATTTTTGGGTTTTGGGATTAATTAAGGGGTTTTGGATGGGCTGTTGAATCAAAAAGTGTTATGGAATAATCTAATTGAAAGTAAGATAGGATATTGCTAAAACCAATAGTTGAAACATGAATATTAACAAAGATTGTTAAAGTTGCTAAATACGGAAACTTTAATTTAAGAAAAGTTGAAATTTGGATTTTGATGTGAATACTTGTGATGAATGTGATCAATATGTAATTAGTAGAAACTTTAAACAAAGATAGGATGCATAATTAAAAGATAGACTAGTTAACACATTGATGGAATTAGCAAACAACTTACTAGATATAGAAACTTTGTTAAATGGTGAATTAAAAGAACAAAATTGAATAGAACACTTAGGATACATAAAACCCTATCAAACTATTTGAATGAATTAAACTTAGAATTGTACTTAACCAAAGTGGAAAGATTGAATTAGTTAGGATTATCAAATATTAAAAAGTTGCTATAATAGGAAACTTTGTTAAAACAACACTCGGAAAATTCATAAAACTCCATGATCTTGTGATTTGAGTGATTTGTTAGAGATTGATAAAGATATGAATGATGTAAAGTGACTAATTATACAGAATAGAATCATCTGAATGTTCATACTTGACTTTGTTGAAAAAGGACAATACTTGAATCATGAAATTAGATTCTTCTAAAAAAGAATAAGAACCCTTTATTGAAAAGTATCATTTTGGCTTATTATGAACTTATAAAATAGGTTAAAGATCTGGAATGTTAGAGTATTTAATAATATTTGCTCATATAAAAATAACACGCTTAATTAGTAACATTGTTAATAAACTCAGAATATGAACTAGGAACTTAAAACACGATTAAACGTGAATTTTTATGATCAAAACTGGAATTTATTGTGAATTATGTGTTATTATATGTGTAATTAGTTCATAAGATAATTAGAGTAGACTTGTTTAACTTATTGACTTGTCGGTAACGATAACGGTCCAAAAATCAGCTTTTTAAACGAAACCGACACAACTCTTAGGGAACGTTTTAAAACAGCCCCTAAAGTTGTAAAATACTCATGTATAACAAAAGTTAATATATTGGAAAAGGACAAGATGATAAATCTTAGTCCTAAACGGTCCGTGTCGCGAAAGCCGACACTAAAACTTTTAAAGTTGCTATTTTAATAAAATATTAACAAAAATGAAAATAATATATTCTAACAAGGTAATTTATAAAACTTAACTAATACATATGTAACAAGTATTTTTCATTACCTAAAAGTCACATTTTACATGAAAAACCAAAACAAGTCGTTTTAAACACAACACCGACAAATCCGACAAAACCGACAAGAATTATGAAAAATAACAGATTAATATTTTCTTAAAACATTCCAGCAACTAAAACTTAAAATATATTATTATATTTATATATTTTAATTGTTTATTACTTGAGTTAGTTATTTAAATAATAGTTAACAGAAAACCGAAATATGTGTACTCGCTAGCTTATTAGAAACTTATTTGCTTACGTGTGGACACTAGATTAGGATTAATAAACTATAAGGATTATATAAAAACTAAAACCAAGTTTTTATTAAAATGCGTGTACTAATATAGGAAACGAGATTTTGGAATGAAAGGCTACAAAACCGTGAGTTTCTCTATCGACCCATCGTTTTCTAATCGATTTTTATTGTGTTTTGGGGGAAAGGCATATTATTTATCTTGATATTTATAAAGTATATGTATGCATGTACCATGTATATATGTATATATATATATATGTTGGTGATCATCAGTTGAAAGTGAAAGAGGCAGACATCCCTAAGACAACACTTCCGAATCAATATGGATACTATGAGTTGTTCGTGATGTCGTTTGGATTGACGAATGCTCCAGCAACATTTATGGTTATGAAGAAAGGGGGTATGTCGTTCTATGTTGGACAAATCTGTCATTGCCTTTATTGAAGATGGTTTTGATTTATTCAAGGAATGAGTCCGACCATGCCAACAACTTGAGAGAAGTGTTGGAGAAGTTAAAGAAAGAGGAATCGTGCTCTAAGTTTTCCAAGTGTACTATTTATACAGATGGTATCAGAGCCAGGACCGTACCGGTGGTGCCAAGTCCCGCGAGGACGCTTGGCCCCTAAGGGGGTGGATTGTGACATCTCACATCAGTTAGGAAGGAGAACTAAGCCTTCTTTATAAGACGGTGGATACCTTCCCCATCATAACGCGTTTTGGGCACTTAATGGTGGTGGATGACAGGAGAATTACACAGTTAAGCGTGCTCAGGTGGGAGTAGTATGAGGATTGGTGACCACCTGGGCAACCAAAAGCAAATCCGTGGGCGATGGGGGTACCTCCCGGCCAAAGCGGACAATATTATGGTGCGGTGGTAGCAGGAGTGTTACAGATGGTATCAGTATCATAAGAGTTTAAAGTACTTCTTCGAGCAGAAGGAGTTGAACATGAGGCAGAGGAGATGGTTAGAGTTGATAAAGGACTACGACTGTGATATTAAATACTTTTCGAGTAGGGCTAATGCGTTTTCCGACGTAATAAGCCGGAAGAATGAAGAAGTCATCGCAACAGTGAAGTCTTATAAGTAAATCATTAACACAGATCTCTTCGGAGAAATCATCAAGGTACAGTCTGAGGTGCTTACAGACAAAAGGTTAGTGAAGAAGGAAAGAATTTTCAGACAGCAAGACGAGTTGATGGATAACACTCATGGTGTGAAGACTAGGTTTAACCGTATATGGATTCCACGCCATGGAAATCTTTAAGGTCGAATCTTAGATGAAACTCACAAGTCGAGATACTCGATTCATCGAGGATCCACCAAGATGTATCAAGATATGAAGAGAGACTATTGGTGGCCGGGTATGAAGAATGATGTAGTAGATTATGTTAGTAAGTGCTTAACTTTCTTGCAAGTCAAAAAAGAGCACTAGAAGCCTTATGGGAAGATGCAGCCATTGGAGATACCAAAATAGAAATGGGAACACATCACCTTAGATTTCATAACTAAGCTACCCCTTACAGCTAAACATCATGATACCATTTGGGTGATTGTGGATCGTTTAACATTAGAAACATTAGAAAATGTGTATACAATAGGAGGTTGTGGCTAAACACGGAGTGCCACTATCAATCGTATCTGATAGAGATACTCGCTTTACTTCAAGATTTTGGAAGAAGTTCTACGAAGCTATGAGAACGAGATTGAACATCCGTACGGTGTATCATCCTCAAACAGATTGGCAGTCTAAAAGGACTTTCCAAACCCTGTTGGATATGCTACGTGCTTGTGTTTTAGATTTTGGAGGAAGTTAGGATGATCAGCTACATCGGACAGAGTTCTCCTATAACAACAGTTACCACTCGAGTATTGGTATGCCATCATTTGAGATGTTGTATGGCAGGCGTTGTTGAATTCATGTATGTTGGGGAGAGATTGGTCAGAAGAAGATTGGAAGTCTAGAATTCGGGCAAGAAACCTCTTCAAAGTTCGATCAAATCAAGGCAAGAATGAAAGTTGCTCAAGACCGTCAAAAGTCCTATTCTAATAAGCTACGACGACCGTTTAAGTTTAGCGTTGGTGAAAATATGATGCTCAAAGTCTCGCCTTAGAAGTGGATTATTCGTTTCAGGAAGCGAGGTAAGTTGAGTCCAAGGTATATTGGTCTGTTTAAGACCATAGATCGTGTTGGTGAAGTAGCTTATAAGCTGGAATTGCCTAAAGAGTTAGAAGGGGTTCACGCTACTTTTCATGTTTCTCACCTAAGGAAGTGTCTAGCTGATGACACGTCCAACGTGCCGTTGATAGACATCAAGGTTGATGAACAATTGAACTACATAGAACAACCTATTGAGATAGTGGACCGTAAGGAAAAGCAGCTTCGTCATAAAACGCTTCCTTTAGTGAAAGTGATATGGAAGCATCGCAAAGGTTCGGATGCTACTTGAGAAGTAGAAGAAGAAATGCGCAGTTTTATCCAGACTAGTTTAATTAATAGTTAGGTTTTAGAACGAAACCTCTTTAAGGAGGAAAGAATTGTAACAACCCCAAAATTTCTAAAAATAATATTTAATATATTATTTATTTAGGATGGAAAAGTTTACTTGGGTTAGGGGAAAAATAATGAAACAATAAAGATGGAAGGTTAAGTAGGCTTTAAATATGGACTAAAAAGGAAATATGAGCCTAAGGTCCATGCGTTTAAGGGGGTATAAATACCCTTAAACCCTAATTCTTTCTATTTCCTTCCATCTCTACACCATAGCCTACACCTTCAAAAACACACACTTCTCCAATTTCCGTTTTTGAGAAAATAGCCCACAAAGACACGACGATTCCCGAAGATCTAACCGTCGGATCGGTCTCAAATTTTAACTGAGTGTTCATGAAATATTAATGAAGAGTTCAAGTGATTAGATATTCGATCAGAGGTCGGGAAGTATGGTGTTTATCAGCAAAACCATATTAGCAAAAATGGAGTTTTTTCTGACAACTGTTTCAGTTTTCCAGCAACAGTAACGGGGTTTTCTAGTAAAGTAGAGCTGCCGAGTTTGTAGATTGGGGAGAAACGGTTTCGTGGCCGCTTGAATCACTCAATTCTGAATTCGTTTGATAGGGTTTTGGTCTATTCGAGTGATTTCGACCGTAAACCTTAAAGGTACATTTTTGTTAAAAAGGTTTACTTTTTGTATACGGATTTGCATGAAAAATGGTAGGGTGATAGAACGGACCACGCTTATTGATAAAGTAATGAATGTGATAGTAAAAGGATTAGTTGGTTAGTTCCGGTAAAACAAGTAGTGTTGGGTTCGTGAAAAGGACTGGTAAATGAAGTCGGTTTTGCATGAAACTTGGTAGAAATCTTTTATCTCAGCTGACCCAACATATTAGAGCCCGACAACGCAGCCCCATGATGCCGTATAAGCCGTTTTGATCTAGATCTAGCTTTATTCGGGTGTTTAATCAACCAAAAATAGCTTAAGAACCACCTTAGCTCAGATCTGGACACCCCGAAGCTACCTAAGTCATAAACGATCAAACCCAGACCAACCATAGTGGTTAATGATGGTTGACAGCGCATAAATCAAAGAAAAACCTTAAAACACGTAATATGGAGCTGAATTGAACTTATACGCTGTATAAGTTTAAGCAGCGTATAAGTATAGCAGCGCATTAGTTTGGTGTATATGTATAAGTTGTAGCGTGTATGTGTGTATGTACCGTATAAGTCCAAGTAGCGCATAAGTAGAAGAGACAGTAAAAGTTTGTAACGTGTATGTATGTAGCGTGTATGTATATAAACATATATGTGTGCATGCACCGTGTATGTATATAAAGGTATATGTATATGTGTAGCATGTATGTATATAAACGTATATGCATGCATGTACCGTGTGTATATATAAACGTTTATGTATGCATGTACCGTGTATATATATATGTATGTGTGTGTGTGTATGTATAAACGTATATGTATGTATGGACGTATATGTATGAGGGCGTATTTGTACGTATGCCCGTATATGTATATAAAACGTATATAAGACCTACGCGCTAGACGACTTATACGTTGGATGACTTACACGCCAATAAGGACTTATACGTCAAAATGATTTTCCAAATAAACGAAAGATAACAGCGTATACGTTCGTAAACTATAGATATGGACTTACATGATATATGAAGATAAGTAATTAATTAATAAGGAAAGCTAACGTTTATTAAATGGGAAGTATAATATAATTAGGAGTAGTTAAGTGATACTTGTTAATTGATACGCAGTTAGCCGTGCATAGCTCAAGAAGGGCATAACCGTAAATTCATAAAGGAATCGCTTACATGTGAGTTTCTAGCCCCTTTTCTTTGTTATGTTTTCGGGTCTTTGTGCATACTCAATGTGAATGTTAATACACTTACCTTAGGTGGTAAGTGTATGTCATAATGATTCATGTGATAGTTATTATGTATGAACGAATGCTTGTTGTTGAGTGAACGATCTTCGGATATTGCACGTATCGCCAGGGAAGGTAATTGATAGTATAGTATGATATAATGTTTGAATGATATATGAAAGTATGAGTATGTATGAAATCATGAAAAGAAAGTGTAATGGTGTGATATGATTGTATGGAACGAAGGGCACCAGACCCTAAGAATATCCGAGGATGAAGGGTACCGGACCCTAACAATATCCGAGAATGAAGGGCACTAGAACCTAATAATATCCGAGGACGAAGGGCGCTGGACCCTTTAAATATCCGAGGATGTAGCGCGAAATTCTCTTTATAACGTAAGGACAGCTATGAAAGTAAAGAGTATGTTAACGGAAGAAAGTATGAAAGAAGGCATGTATGCGTGAAGGAATGATAAATAGGTTAAATAAGTAATGTGTATATTCGGATACGTATAAGTATGTATGTAATGTGTATTACTTGTTAACTCAGTGTAGCTAACTTTTAGTATGCATGCAGATCAATAGACTGAGGCAGCTAGCTTGAGGGGGACACATGGCAGGATCAGAAGAAGCTGGCATCTGCTGAAGGATTTGTCATGATGTTTAATAAGATGTTTGTTTATGTTTTTGCAAGACAAGTTTAAGTGGTTTTTAACAAATGATTGAAGTTTGTTTATTTCTGCAAAAGTTTTTAATTAACTATGATATTTAGAACTATTTTTATGAGTAAATCCCACGCCAAAGTAGGGCACCGGGAACGAGGCCTTACAGTTATATAACTAAAAGATATTTTATTAATTAACATTGTTAAAATGATTATTTGAACAAATATTTTATAAACAAATGTGTTTTATATAATATTATTGTTTACTCACAACTTTTAATTAAAGAAAACCATTTTAAATAAATATTAAACTTAGTTAAGTTATTATCTCAAATACCCATTCAGTCTTAAATCTCTGTTAGTGCATCTATTAATTCGTTGTATTCTCCGGTTATTATTACTACTTAGGTTTCGTTTACTGATACACCTCGAGCGTGACGTTATTTTACTGTGTTACCGTATTTTTACCATTTGCTTGTTTGCTAAGGTGTGTATCTCACCTCCCCCCCACTCTTTTTACGCATTTTATATTGTTTTGGGGACATATGCGTTCGTAGATATTTTACTATCATTTAATAATCCAACACTTGCAACTATTAAGTCATGTGTGTTTAAAAATTTTTGCCTAACGTGCTCTATGCTTTTTTGCTTAATTGTCCGCATTCGGATATGTCCAACATATTCTCAGACTAGTATGATCATACACCCGTCGTCTTAGCAATCGTTCAGTTCATCTGGCATCGAGCTTACTGATAACATAATTACTTGCTTATTAGTTAAATTGCTTATCTCACTTGACTCAGTTTGCTCTTTTATATTATTATTATTATTATTATTATTATTATTATTATTATTATTATAGTGTCTTAAATCTGGTGTTTACTCACTAAACCTAGTGTTGACAAAATTATTGTATTTTTAACACATATGCAGGTTACCGTATGATATGATTAGCAAGATTTGTTGAAGAAATTTAGGATTGCATGCTAGAGAAGAAGATACATGAATTAAACTTTGGATTTTGTTTTACTTGCTTTATTTCTAAATTACATAATTTGTCTACTTTGATGTACTTGATTATTTAATTAAATTTAATAGACTGGGGTGTGACAAGCGTCGCTTATCTTCCTTAATCATATGATTTTCAACCATTTCATGCTCAGCAGCTTGCAAAAAGCAGATAACATCATCAAACTTTTATGTTGGGAAATTAGCCTTTTCTTCGATGAACTTGCTTGCATTGTACCATTTTCCAGACAAAGATGATAACAGATTCTTGTTTAAATCAAAAATGTTATTGCAAGGTCCGTGGTTCTGATTTCATTGACAATGGCACACACCTTTACAAAACAGATTTCAACCTCTCTCCTTCCTTGAACTTGAAGCCATCCAGCTGTTGCTTCAGTCTGTCTTTCTTGATGTCTTTCAACTCAGTTTTTCCTTAAAATATTTCCATTATTGGATGAAACATAGCCTTTGAAGTAGTGTGATGAGCCACACTTGTCAAAATTTTCCAATATAGACCAAGTTTTGGCATAGACAGTGCCCTAACATCTTTCTTTTTCATGTGTCTTTACAAGGTTGGATTATTGGCCGTGCCATCAGGAACATATGGGACATTCTTAATTGAATTCCACAAGTCAACATCGTTATAGCACACTAGCGCTTCAAACAAAACCTTACACTTAATGTAATTTTCATGTCCTAACAATCTCAGAATTTTATTAGTTGACACTTCTTGATCTTCCATTACTCTAGACATGTTTTTGGTGTTTCAAAAGGTTTAAGAAAAGAAAAATTACTTAAACTCAACAAACTTAAAAATAACCATCTCTGTTAATAAAATCCTCAGATCTGATGAATCTGAATGGATAAGATTAAGATCTAGACACAAAAGGAAAGTAATCAATGTCAATCTGAGCAAAGAGAACTTTTAAACCTCAATAAGCAGTAGATCTAATAAAATGAGAAATAGAGCAGGGCTAACGTCACAAATCAATGGAACAATGTTCAACTAACATCATTCTTCATCTTCAAAATCGGTAGGATATTCAGTAAACCTCAAAATCAACAACAAGTCTTCACAAATGCATAGACGAAGTTCTGATACCACTTTCCAGGACCGATCAATCAACCAAAACAATCAGTCTCGTAACCAACAACAATGTGTTGACAAGATGGTTACGAGTTCTGCATTTTGTGAAGATCCAATGAATATTAAAGGCGGAATCAATAATATTAAACTTGTTTCTAAATAGACAGAAATGTAACGAAGGCATAAAATAACTCAAAATATTTTCATTAATATGGTGAACGATACAATGAAAATCGATTAGGGTTTCTAGGTGGAATGTTTGTATTTGTCGCAGCTTTTCCGTACAAAGATATTCTTTTCCAGGAAATGTCAGCCGTCAAATCACAATATTCGCTCTATGTCTGTTGTCATAAACATGCCCTAAAGTTACCTTAAATAGGCACACCTGACATTTTCTAGAAACCCTAATGATTGTTACATAATATATTCAAAAGTATTCAAAAATATTACAAGTGTAAACAGGTTGTTAAGTAAGATTATAAGCTTTTATCTTTATCGAGCAGACCTTGTAACCTTAAGTGTGCTTGGAAAAGTTCTTCGAGTAAGATTTTACTTTATATTCTTCAAGCAGACTTCAATCTTCTGATAATATCAAACTTTGCTCGATATAAATCCTATGAGCAAACTTGTTCTTATTCGATCCCTTCAACCTTTTGTTACTTAACTTATTTGAATAAGTTAAGTGTACTGGTGACACTGTAGCTTACTCGAGGTTGAACCTTTCTAATTGGAATTCCTTAGCAATTTATTAAACAACTTCCTTCAAGTATGCTGGGACCACTATTTATCAAACCTTGCTCGATCCACCAGTATACATGGTTTTAGCTTGGTTAAGTCAAGTGTTTGCTCTGTAACAAACCATGCTCAACTTGAAGAACAACCTTGCTTGATGAAGTGTAGTTTGCTCGAACTAACACTTAGAAAATTTCCAGAAGATAACTTTGCTCGAAGGCAAAATACCTTTCTTGAATATGTTCTAGACTTGCTCAAAGGGCCAAGCTTGCACATATTACATACTTAGTCATTTCTGAGAAGGTTGAGAAGATTCCAATCTTCCCTTTGTCGAATTTTGATCCCAATAGTGTTGATTCAATTCCAAATGAATTTTTCAAATCATTTTTACCACCTGAGGTATTTGATAGTTTTTCAGGTTGGTTTAATGGAGAGAAAGTGCCTCATGGAAAAATTGACTTTGGTGTTGATGAAGAAGATGAGACTGAAACAACTGATGAAATTCCAGCAGCTATAAAGATTGAGGAAAAGAGTAATGCAACTGTGTCAGCTGAAGGTGTTACAGTGACATTTGATGAAGTGAGTAATGAAGATGTTGAAGAAGAGTCCACTCATCATGCTTATATGGCCGGGCAGGTAACATTTTCTACTCAAGAGGTTAAACATATATGTGAGACGTTTGATGAAAAAGATTTTATTATTAAGTCATTAAAAACCGACTACAATAATATGTTTCATGATTATAAAAGTATTAAAGAAGCTTACGACAAGCTTCAAACGTGTGAGAAAATCATTTGGCTGAAAATCCTACAAGATGAGAAAACAATATGCTTAAACACACAGCGGAGGATAAACAGATTGCCATTAATAGGCATATTGACGAGAAAGCGGAACTTAAAAAGGAACTTCAACTAATTAAAATTGAAACTGAAAGGTTTGAAACTAAACTAAAAAGTTATTCCGCATCATCATATGTCCTTGATCATATTATCCCAAAACCATCTGTTATGTCATGGGACAGAAAGGATGATCCGAAATATCATGTTGTACCGCCTCCTATTTGGAGCTCTTATGTTACAAAAGAATCGGAAGAGTTCTTCAAGGCTATGAATGTGGTGACCAGTTCACCACATAATGATATTTCATCATCTTATTTCTGTGGAGAGCAAATTGTTAAGTCCTTCAACAGCTCTTAGGGGGTGTTTGGTAGAGGGATTTGATTGGGGAGAAATGGAATTAGAAATATTTCTTTTGTTTGTTTTCCACTTTTCATTTCTATTTCTCTTTCTATTTCTCTAAAACTAGAGAATTCCATTTCTCTTTAAAACAAAGAGAAATCCATTTCTCAGCAGCCTCCTCATAGCATGTCACCACCTCGTCTCCGGCCACCACCTCGTCTCCAACCACCACCTCGTCTCCGGCCACCACCCCGTCTCCGGCCACCACCTCGTCTCCGGCCGCCACCTCGTCTCCAAGTCTGCAACCGCCACCTCGTCTCCAAGTCTGCAACCACCCCCCCGTCTCCGCCGTTCGCAGTGGTGAACACAGAGATGGTAACCGGTTGTAGGTTGCAGGTGGTACGGGTGAATGGAGATTAGGGTTTCAAGTGGTGGTTCGTGGTAGGTTAGGGTTTTCAGATGGTCGGGTGATTGTGGTCGCAGGTGGGTGACAGTGGTGGTGGAAATCGGCGGTGGTCGCAGGTGGCTTCTGATTATCATCATCATCATCGCCACCACAACCACCACCACAAAATCTCCAAAGAGGCAGTGATGACATATCTGAGCCTCCTTTTTCTATATCTTATGTTCCAAAAATTTGAATCTTTTTAATTTCTTGTGTACTGTGGTTGAAGAAGGGGATTTGGTGGCGGCAGCCGGTGGTGGTGGGCTGTGGTTGAAGAAAGGGTTGTGGTGGTGGTGCTGGGGGTGTGGGGCTCTGGTGGTGGGGCTGGTGGTGGTGGTGGGGCTGTGGTGGTGGTGCTGTGGTGGTGGTGCTGCTGGTGGTAGGGCTGTGGTGGTGGGGCTGCGGTGGTGAGTGGTATCAGGTTGGGTGGAGGTGGGGTTGGGTATGGTAGAGTTCTCTGTTTATTTTCTCGTGTACCAAACAAGAGAAATGATTCTCATTCTCCATACCAATTCTCTTTCTCTACAATTCCATTTCCATTTCTATTTTCTCTCCTTTTCCATTCTCTGTACCAAACACCCCCTTAGTGTAAGAGTAAGGTGGGTAAGCAAGTTGCAGAACATGTGTTGTCTGAAGCAAAATCAGAAACTCAATCAAGTGATAAAACTGGTAATCAAAAATTTAAAATTTCTAAAACTATTTTTTATCACAAAATACAAAGTATTAACAATGAGTATGTAAAACCGAAAAATGCTTTTCAAAAGGTTGTTTATGTTAAAGGTGAGACCTTTGAGGAAGATAAATAGGTTATCTTTAGAAAACAATCTAATGATGAGTTTTTATCGGGAAGAGAATCAAGTTCTTCCAGTTAACAAGTTTGTTGACCGGAGGAAATGTTATTGTTGTAATGAGGAAGGACATTTGTTCTACTCATGTCCAAAATGATTCTCTCATTCCCAAGAGAAAAAACATGTGGCAAACAAGAAACCACATGTGAATGTTTAATTTGTAAGACCCAAATCTCCATCCATAAATATTTTCAAATGGGTTGTGGAGAAATAACTTTTCAAAAAAAATTTTGAGGTCGGTGAGTCTTCAAAGATAACGAAAACTAGTGATAGTTTTTATAAGAAATCAAGTTCTGCTGAGCAGAACTGGGTGGTTAAGGGTAAAAAAAGGTAAACCTGTTAATTCAACCATTGAGAAATCATGCTCATCATTTGAATCGTTGAGTGATAGTGAGCATGATAACTTTGAAGATTGTTTTTATGGTAAAATAGAACAAACCAAATCCAAGAAGGCTTGAGTTTCCTAGTTTCACTAATCGCATAATTTTGTAGTGGCTTCCAAGATCCATTGAGTCACGTTGGATTATGGATAGCAGAGCCTCTAGACACATAACTGGAACTCTCTATTTACTGAAAATGTCAAATCAATTCGGGGAGGTTATGTGCGGTTTTCAGGAAATCAAGGTGGTCAGATAGTAGGGGAGGGTACTTTGTCAAATGAAAAAGTGATGTTTGAAATGGTGAACTACATCACTGAGTTGGAGAATAACTTGTTGAGTATTTCTCAAATCTATGACAAAGGCTTTACTGCTCACTTTACTAGTAAAGAATGTTTGATTCTAAAACCAGGATTCAAGATACCGGGAGAATGGGTTCTGATGAAGGCACCATGGGAGAATGAACTATATGTTCTAAATATGGGTGAAGCATCACCTACTCAAGGCACTGTTCAGTGCGTTGTCACCAAGGCATCAAAAAAGGAATCTGTGCTATGGCATCGATGGATGGGCCACATCAACATTCGTAAGATGAACTATTTAGTTCACAAACAGCTTGTTGAAGGAGTAAATTTCTAAGGGTTTCATTTGAGTACTGATTGTTTTAGTTGTAAGAAGGGAAAACAAAAGAAGAAGTCTCACCTGACGATGTCTATCGGCTCAATCAGCTTACCTTTCGAGAGGCTCCAAATGGATTTATTTGATCCCGTGAATGTAAAAAGTATCACCGGTGAACTTTATTGTTTGGTGGTTACTAAAGATTACTCAAGCTTCTCGTGGGTGATGTTTCTAGAGTCGAAAGATGAAACCTTCGACAACTTTATGATCCTATTCAAGAAATATGAGATTTTATATAATCTGCCGATCAGAAGAATTAGAAGCGACAATGGTACCGAATTCAGGAACAACCGAATGTTTCAATACTGTGATGAACGTGGAATTCTACATGAATTTAGCACTTCTTATACTCCACAACTGTCACACCCCGTCTTAGGGCCTAGGCGTATGACCAATAGTTGGTACCTATTTTGTAAATATATCAGAGTGCGGTTTATTTTAGAGGAAGACTTTGGTTATAATAGAATATTAATTAATTTGAAAATTTCTCGGATAATAATTACCCGAGTGTTTGATTTATAGACCACGTTTAAATCTTGTCGATAATATCTTAATAATTTGAAACTGAGTCATCTATCCCTTGCAAGCGTCTAACTCCATGAATGACTATAATTCCTTGCTACCTGTACTAACATGTTTCCCTGAAATGTGGGGAAAAATACGTCAGCGATGTGCTGGTGAATCGTTGACTCTAAGAAAATTTTAATTATAGTTACAATACAAATATACTTTCTATACAAGCTCAGCAGAAGTATTTCTATTTCCAGGATTTGTACCACTTCCCTACACACACAAGAGTGTTCCCCGAACCACTTAGCCGTTAATGGAGAACTAGTTATGACTGTTAGCCCACGGCCACGTAGCCATTGACTGTTTAGGTTGAACATCTATGTTTGGATCCAGACACATGTATAATCTGTCTGAGTTGCTTTTATTTTCTATCTTGTATTATAACGTTTTAGAGATCACGTAAGCTCATCTAAACGTTGACTGACTCTATAAGATAAACACATTGTTCATCTTATAGAGCATAAATATGTTTTTACTGTTTGTAAAGGTTTAACGTATTCACCTGTGACTGTGTGTTCTGAATGATGTGGTGATCTCATTTGAGGACCTTTGTGAATGATTGATTGATTGATGATTAACCTATAATAAAATTGGTTTATATAAATACCCGGACCTTCTCTTGATCCGGCTACAGACCTTTAGTCTGGTTTTTAATAGCTTTAAACCTTAATTGATCATTTGTTTGAATAAAATATCAAGACATGTAGTATTTCTGTTTATTTATCAAATTTTATGCTGAGTTTCTTCTTCATGAAGAAACATCTATAATATGTTTCTTATTTAAGAAGAAACATACATTGACTGCTACCTTTGTATGTAAAAGCTTATGTTTCTTAATCATGAAGAAACGGTATATTAACTATATTCCTTGTATATAAAAACTGTTACGTTTCTTAATCGTGAAGAAACTATATTTTGACTATATCCTCATGAATGAAAAAATTATGTGTTTCTTAATTGTAAAGAAACATTACTATAATCCTTTGTATGTTCAAAGCTTATGTAAACATAATTATGATCAAGGTTTGGGCTATACCCCTGACTATGGTCTAAGACATATAATATAATAATAAAATAATGACTTAGGAAAACCTCTACCTTACACGGGTATTCGAAGATCGATTACAAAGATTGATTGAGTTGCACATCTATGGTGGACTTGAATTGCCACTTTCAACTGAGAGTTGATCACTTGATTCACTCAAGTCATCTCTGTCCAAGCAATCTTCATCAAAATCATCCTCTGAGACTTGAATACCAACAGAAGTTTCATTAATCTTCTTTTCATTCTACACGAACTCACCTTCTTCACTTACTTCTACCTTCTTGTAATTTTCAAGGAATTCTTATTTATCTTTGAAAACATCTCTAAATTGCTTGAGATATGAATTCTTCCTTATATTTGTCTTCTTTTTTGACTCTGTTTAGTTCTCCACATATGTTTCCAATTGAAACAAGATTCTTTAAGATATCATTTTAAACTTGAAGAGCAGTATTCTTTACCTTTTCTTCAATAACCAACTTTTTCAATCCATCAATCTCAGTCACATACCTTAACTGTTTTCTAAAACTATGCATGCAGTCTTGCTCAAGGCTTTTAATTCTTTCTTCGTAGGTCACATCACTGGCCTCATACACATTGATTATACTTTGCTTCTTGAAACAATCACTTTCAAGCTTACCAACTATCATTCTTAATGAATCATTCATTTCAAGTAATTTAAGTTTTGAGTTTTAATGTACCTGAGATGTGGATGATTCAGCTTCATTGTCAATTTTGGCCGTAAATGCAACATTTGCCTTTTCAATCTCATTTGCATGATCACTCCAATCAAAGTCTCCTTCTTGATGTTGAGCAGTAACTGCCATATTGCCTTGATTTCTTGCAGGATTGTTGACACTGTTTCAGTTGTTATTTGTGGGAGCTTGTGGAGGGTTTTGATTGTTGTTTCTTTGATAGTTTTGATTTTGTGCAACAACTTGTTGATGATTATGAGTTTTTTTGGTTATTGTAACTATTGTTGAAGTTGTTGTTGTTGTGAAAAGTGTTGTTGAAACTTCTTTGTTGTCCTTGGTTATGATTCTGATACGGGTTCTGATTTCTTGGTTGGTACTACTGGCCTTTATTTTTGTTGAATTGCCTAGGTAGATTACATACCATAGAAAAATGACTAGGTGCTTGACAATTGTAGCAGATAGCCTTGGATTTGTCAAATCCAATTCTATCATTTGGTCCTGAAAGTAATAATATGCCAGTCCTGTTGTACAATCTCTTGCTTATTAGTGCGAACATTGTTGCTTGCCACTTGAGATCCATGTCCTCTAGATCATCAACATCAATTTGCTCAAAATCATCTTGAACAACACTATTTTGGATCATGTTCTTAGTAACAAAAGCATTATAAGAATCAATGAACATAGAAAACAAATATTGATATTCATTTCCATGACCAACATTGCTAACACCATATGGTTCATGCCCACTAGCCACAAATGAAGAATAATTGTCATCAATCAATTGGACATTGAATCTGGATTGTCCACTTTGACTATTTGAAGTGCCAGCAACAAATCAACACTATGCTCAATAGGTTCTTCAATGATGGGGATTTGTTGTTGATTCTTGGTAAATAAGTTTCCCATAAGTTCAATGAGTGCATTGATCACTTGAAAGCAGGGCTTATCTTCCTTGAACATCTCATTTTCAATCATTTCAATCTTAGCTGCTTGTAAAAAGAAAATCACATAATCCAACTTCAGTTGTTCAAAGTTTTGTTTCTGCCCAATGAACTTGCTGGCAGTATACCATTCCTTTGACAAGGATGAGATCAACTTTGTATTCAAATCAGAATCAGTCGCAACATAATCAGTTTTCCTGATTTCATTAACAATAGTCAAGAATCTTTCCAGGACAGACTTCAGTCTTTCACCATCTTTATACTTGAATCGGTCAAGTTGTTGCTTCAGCCTTTCTTTCTTGATGTTCTTCAATTCAGTACTGCCTTCAAACATCTCTAAAAGGGTATCATACATGTTTTTTTGCTATTGTGTGGTGAGCAACCTTTGTTAAAATTTCCCAAGACAGTCCCAATTTTAGCATGGCTAAAGCTCTGTCATCAACCTTCTTCATTCTTGCTTCAACAACCGGGTTGTTGTTTGTTCCATCAGCCACTTAGGGTCCATTCTTGATTGAAAACCACATTTCTACATCGTTGTAACAAACAGTTGCTTCGAATAGCACTTTCCATTTAATATAGTTCTCCTGTCCGTACAACCTTGGAATTTTGTTAGTAGACACTTCTTGCTCATCGTATCCAGACATCTTTTTGGTGTTTTATGAAATATATATTGAACAATAAAGAAAACTTGACAAATATTCTAACAATAACTTAAATAAATTTTTAGAAATACTCAGATCTGTGGATAAAATCCTCAGATCTGACATATCTGGACAGATTTGAGCAAGATAATAACAAAGAAATGAAGATCTAGAAGAGAAATCACCTTCAAGCCTTAAACAAATTATAGATTTGAGAAATGAAAAACATAGCAGGTGACGTCACAAATCAATGAAACAGTCGTCAGCTGACGTCATTCAGCGTCCTCAAATAATCAATAATCAACTTTAATCGGCAACACTTCTTCACCCAAATAGCAAAACAAGCTTTGATACCACTTTTCGGTCCCTATTATATCTCTCAATCACTATGTCAAAACCCACACTATTAGTGTCGACAAGAAGGTTAACGACTTGCTAAATTTGGAAAGAACAATAGTTATGTTAATGGCAGAATCATTAACACACTCCATGTTGCTAACAAGACACAAATGTAACAAACACACACTGTAACTCAAAAGATTTCCATTGATATATAATATGTCAAATAGAAAAGGAAATCGATTAGAGTTTCAGAATGGAATATTTTTTCCGTACGAGATAAAGACAGCCGTCACAATCAATATCAGGTAGTGTATATCGTCTCCCATGGCGTGCCCTAAATTATTCCTTTTATAAGCCTGCCCTAACAGCTGTCATTCCTTCAAGAAACCCTAATCAATGATACATAATCATAAAACATATTACAAAAAGATTCTAAGTCTAAAACTTGTTTTCGAGCAAACTTTGTAGCATGTAACTTTGTCGAGCAGACCTGGTAACCATGAAGTGTGCTAGTAAACAATTCTTTAGGCAGACTTTACTTAGAATATTTTCAAATTAGCAGACTTCAATCCTGTTGACTATATCAAACTTTGCTCGATATAATCCCATTAGCAAACTTGTTCTTCAAGAATCCTTTCAACTCTTTGTTAATGATAACTTATTTAGCAATTCAAAGTGTGCTGGTGACACTGTAGCTTTGCCAGGAGTTGAACCTTGCTCAGTAGAAGACTTAACTTGTTTCTTTATCAACTTTTTTCAACTTTGCTGGGAACTCTGTTTATTATGAATGAACCTTGCTAGATTTGACTCTAGCTTGGTTATAGCAAGGGTTTGCTAAAAAACAAACCTAGCTTGACTTGAAGAACTACCTTGCTAGACAAAGTGAACCTTGCTCGGATTAACACTTAAGAGGACTTCTAGAATATAACTTTGCTATGAAGGAAAAATACCTTCCTAGGATAAGTAAAACCTTGCTTGGAGGTCTGAGCTTGCTCGGAGTCCATACTTAGCAGTTCTTGAGAGGTTGAGAAGTTTCCAATCTTCTTTTAGCCTATTTCTCATCCCAACATAAACTAACTTCGCTTCTTCTCAACTAATTTTTCCTTGAGGTTATCCATCTTGTATTGAGCACAATCTATATGTTTTGCCTTTTGACTAAGAAATGATATTTAAGGAAATTGTAAAAGATAATATATCAATATATTTCATCATAACATTTTTCGAATATCCTGATGATGTTTGATGTGGTTCTATAGAGATATAACTACTTTGTTCTTTATGTTATGCGCTTCAAATGACTAGTGCATACCTTGTGTACATACAACCCATGAGAATCTCTCTAATTCTCTTTCTAGGTTTATTTATGTTTCTTTTTGCTAAATATTTCTTTGGCATTGACTTGGAGTTACTTATCCTTTGAATTTTGTCCACCTGGACTTTTCCCTTAAGCTGATATTTTTTTCCAGACTTGCTGGGAGAATTACTCTACGATTTTATGCTTTATATTCCTTGACATAATGTTAAAGATAAGTTAGCATTTCGAATAAAGTAAAACATATCTTCTATTTATGTTGTAGTAGCAAGAATGCACAAAAATACTAATGCTATACTGATTACAACTATTAAGATCTTAATGTCTACTTCTTCCAGCGAATAATCAATTTCTTGATCTTGTTTTCCTTCTTGGTGTTTTTGCTTATCTCCTCTTCGTTTTGTCTTTCCTCGTTTTCCATTTCTTTCTTAAGCATTGCTTCTGCTAATTTGGTGACATTGATTTCGTAATGAATAGAATTATCTTTAATTTCATATATTCCTTCTATGGAATTCTTATCCTTATCCAAGCATTCTCCTTGAGTGTGAACAAAGTAAGGATTTTGAATGCTGGATAATTAAAATATTGTTGTTCCTGATAATTGTCTTCTGAATTAGTCATTACTTCTTTTCCCTTTGACAGCATTGGTTTTTTTGATCTACTTGATACTGCTCCTTGCATATTCTGATTTGCACTTATCGGAACTGGTGGAGTCTTAGTATCGAATGAATCTGAACTTTCTTCCATTGTCGTTTGATATGTGTCTTCATCACTTGACACAATAATTAGGAATAGAGATGTTCCAATACATCCATTTCCTTTACCGGATCAAAGTCGACCGGTATAACTATTGTGATCGGACATCTGCATGAAGTTTAATTAAAAGTAGGAATGTGTTCCTATCTTATCCATACAGTTTACCTTATCCGTAATATTTGAATATTCTGGGATTAAAGTTTAGATATTTTTTTTCAACTATCAAATTTATTGTAACTGATAGTTTATGTAATAAGATTGCTTTTTCTATACATATTTGTGGATTGTCAGGAAGATACTTTAGTTGACCTTCATATGACAAATTAAGAACTGTCTGTTTTCTCTTATTTGAAAAGCTTGATATTACTGGCCATGTCTGATGGCTCAGATTCAGGTGTAGTGATTGAACATCTAGCTAGCCGGCGTATATGCCCAAAGTAGTTTGTATAAGATATTTGTACAGATTATACATAGGGATACGTAAACTACCAATCTTTGTTTATCCCTACTTATTCAATAAGTAATTAAGGCTTAGGTACTAATACATTAATACCTAATTCGTTGAAACCGATTACTCTATTTATAAGATTGATATCTATCTTTGGTCAAAGCCTAGGTATAATTAAATTCCTAATTCGCTAAGATCGATGGGTCTGATACCAACCTGTCACAACCCGACTTAGGGCCTAGTCATATGACCAATAGTTGCTACATGTTTTGTAAATATATCAGAGTTGAGGTTTATATTAGCACAAGACTTTGGTTATAATAGAATATTAATTTATTTGAAAATTTCTATGATAACAATTACCCGAGTGTTTATTTATAGACCACATTTAAATCTTGTCAATAATATCTTAATAATTTAAAATTGAGTCATCTTTAACTTGTGAGCGTCTAACTCCATGAATGACTATAATTCGTTGATACCCGTACTAATATGTTTCCCTGCAATGTGGGGAAAAATACGCCAGCGATGTGCTGGTGAATCATTGACTCTAAGAAAATATAAATTATAGTTACAATACAAATATAGTTTCCTGCACAAGCTTAGCACAAGTATCTCTACTTCCAGAATTTGTACCACTTCCCTACACACACAAAAGTGTTCCCCGAGCCACTTAGACCTTAATGGAAAACTAGTTATGACTGTTAGCCCGCGGCCACATAGCCTTTGACTGTTTAGGTTGAACAACTATGTTTGGATCCAGACACATGTGTAATCGGTCTGAGTTGCTTTTATTTTCTATCTTGTATTATAATGTCTTATAGATCACGTAATCTCATGTAAACGTTGACTTGCTCTTTAAGATAAACAACCCATTCATCTTATAGAGTATAAATATCTTTTTACTGTTTGTAAAGGTTTAACGTATTCACCTTTGACTATGTGTTCTGAATGATGTGTTGATCTCGTTTGAATACCTTTGTGAATGATTTATTGATTGATGATTAACCTAGAATAAAATAGGTTATATAAATACCCGGATCATCTCTTGATCCCGCTACAGACCTTTAGTCTGGTTTTTAATAGCTTTGAACCTTGATTGATCATTTGTTTGATTAAAATATCAATACCTGTAGTCTTTCTGTTAATTTACCAAATTTTATGTTGAGTTTCTTCTTCATGAAGAAACATATATAATATGTTTCTTCATTAAGAAGAAACATACATTGAATACTACCTTTGTATGTAAAAACTTAGTTTTCTTAATCATGAAGAAACAATATATTAACTATATTCCTTGTATATATAAAATGTTACGTTTCTTAATCGCGAAGAAACTATATTTTGACTATATCCTCATGAATGAAAAATTATGTGTTCCTTAATTGTAAAGAAACATTACTATAATCCTTTATGTGTTCAAAACATATGTATACATAATTATGATCAAGGTTTGGGCTATACCCCTGACTATGGTCTAAGGCACATAATATAATAATTAAATAATGAGTTAGGCAGAATACCTACCTTACACGGGTATTCGAAGATCGATTACTAAGATTGATTGAGTAGCACTTCTAGTATTTATCGCTTACTACAGCTCAAACTGTCGGAACCTTAGAGCTTGACACGAACTACGATACTCGGCACGCCAAACGATGCTCGGCACGCAAAAAGAGGTGCGCCGGTCGTCGAGACTCGTCGGCACGTACTTCGAGGTTAGTCGGTTTACGAAAATTAAATTATCGGGTGGGGCACGGAAACCGATGTAGAGAGAGAAAATATTTTAGAAAGAGAAAGTTTGGTGTGAGGAATGAATGAGCCGTGAGCCCCTCCTTTTATAGCTGATTTTGGGTCCTATCGCGATACACGATGGACCATCATCCTTAGTCGTTGCTTATCACGTCGCCGTGTATTTTACGCCTCTATGCCACGTGCTGACACGTGTGTGCTGAGTCATTATGGTGCATCGCGTATCGCGATGACCCTTGTTTTGGGCTTATCGCGTATCGCGATGGCTTCCTGAATTAAATTTTTTCACTTTTGATCATTTGTCTTAGGTAACTTGTCACATCTTTGGTCTTACTTTCATTTTCCAAAAGCAATAAGGCGGCTCGTGGCGATACGAGCATGCGAAGTGCAAAGTACGCCATCAAAGCGCCACATTGTGCGTACGCGTCGGGTGCTTCGCGCCCTCCGCTAGGACCACTGGATGCATGCTAAGCATAAAAGAATATTACTATGAAATTTTATCTCTTTATAAAGTGCTTCCAAATCTTTCCCACTTTCCATGTGGGATGGATTTTAACTTCCTTATTTATACCCATGTGGATTGCTTCCACTTTCTTCCATCATTCCATGTGAGATAGAATTTCCTATTCTATATCCTTAACATGAGATAACTTCTTTATGAAAAATTTTTATTTCCTAATAAGCTGATTTTATTTTCGCATTACTTATTTCATGGAATAATTTTGATCCTTCAACATTACTAAGTTTTCAAATTTGGACCAAAATTTTAGGGATATTAGAACAATAAAATGGGGTTGCTGAACGAAAGCATAGAGTTTTATTGAGACGGCAAGAGCTAGTTCGGTGACTCTAAACTACCAGTTAGCTTTTGGTCAAAAGCAGTTTCCTCGGCTTGTTATACTCTCAACCGCGTTATAACGGTAAAGAAGTACGGCGAAACTTGTTTCGAGTTTCTTAATCGACGAAAACCGAACTTGAAGTTGCTTGAACCGTTTTGATCACAATGTACCGCTCTTGATCCCAATGGTAAATTTGGTGCTAATTCCATGGAGGGATCCTTTGTTGGCTATGTTATTCCATTACGAAGAGTATTTTTACCTAGTATTAACCGGATTGTGCAAGTGAAACATGTTGATTGTCGATGTTATGCTACTCCAATTCAACGGAATGGCGATTTGTGTATGTTTGATTATGAAAACCTGTGGAGTTGTTTCTCACCGCCTGAAAAGGAAATCAGTGATGAAGTCGCCACACTATTATTTCAACAACATTTGGGTGAAAGGTTTAGTGAAGAAATTACATCACAAGAAGTTCCACTTTTCACTGATGACCCAGCACCAGATGTTGATGACCTTTCTAAAGATACACCAGCTACACCATCCTTTGATGATGATGGTGAGGATCATGATGATGTGACTGAATCTTTGGTTCAACCAACACTTGATTCTAATGAAGGGGTTGGAGACGAAAATGTCAATAATATTCCAACTAACGTTGTGGTTCGTATTGAAG
This sequence comes from Bidens hawaiensis, assembly GCF_021521415.1. NCBI lineage: Eukaryota > Viridiplantae > Streptophyta > Magnoliopsida > Asterales > Asteraceae > Bidens > Bidens hawaiensis. The sequence continues at coordinate 196,657 of NW_027495922.1, forward strand.
TTACTCCTCGAACTTTGTCACATCACCCGGAAGAGAACATAATTGGTGAAGTTAATACTGGAGTACAAACTCGAAGTCAAATAGACCAGAGCCTCCATTGAGCCTCCGTTGTTACTATACACAAGTTACTCCTCTTCAAAATCGTTTATCGTTTAATTTTTTTATATCGCAAATCAAACCGAAGACCTATAAACAAGCATTGAAAGAAGAAAGGTGTATAAATACCAAGTGGGTTTTCAAGTGTAAAAGGGATGAAAATGGAATCATGAACAAAGCTCGACTGGTGGTTCTTGGATTTAATCAAATGAAAGGAATCGTCAATAATGAAGTTTATGCTCCTGTGGCTAGAACGGAAGAAATCAGAATATTCTTGGCTTTTGCGTCTTAGAAATGATTCAAATTTTTCAGCTAGATGTGAAGTCTACTTTCCTAAATGGCAAATTAGGTGAAAAAGTTTATGTGTGACAACCACCGGGGTTTGTCAATCTGACCCACAAAGACAAGGTGTACTTGCTTGACAAAGCTCTTTACAGATTCATCAAGCCCCTAGAGCTTGGTATGAAACATTGTCTCAACACCAGTTAGACAATAGCTTTGTTCATGGAACCGTCGATTGTACAATCTTTATAAAGGAAGTATATCGTCATTTATTGATAGTCCAGGTCAACGTTGACGATATCATCTTTGGGTCGACAAACTTTGTTCTGTGCAAGGAATTTGAGGACGTAATGAAATCGAAGTTTGAGATGAGCGCAATAGGAGAATTGAATTTTTTCTTGGGTTTACAAGTCGAACAAATGTCTGATGGTATCTTTATTTAACAGACAAAGTGTTTCAACGATATCTTAGAGAAATTCAATATGGCTGACTCAATGCCGATCAGCACTCCTATTCCTCTTTATCATGGAATCCGTCCTGATTCCACGATTAAGATTCAGAGACATCAGTGATACGATTAAAGTTCAGTTAAGCACATAATATCATATAGTGTCAGATTCTAATTTTGATACATGCTTAATTTGATTTTGACCTGGTTTTGGCTGTATAACATGTTAGAAGCTATTACGATGTATAAGTCCAATGGACTTATACGGCGTATAATTTCTAAATCTTTTAAGTCAATAAGACATACACGTGGAATGACTTACACGTTTAATGTTTTAAACACTCATAAGACATACACGTTTAAAATACATATATGGAAATAACACATACACGTTGTTCATGGCTTACACGTTGTTAAAGACTTACACGTTTAAGTGACTTATCCGCTTATAAAACATATCCGTTGTTCAATAATTACACGTTGAAACTTACACGTTTTAAATAAGTTACACGTTGATGTATATAAAAATATACATCTTTTTAGCATCAAATAATCTCTAAAATCTGAAACTTTTATCGTATAATATAGTTAAAATAACTACTTATCATGTTAAAATGTATTTTCAGGTGAATACAAGCCTCAAACGAAGAAACGAATGTAAAGCCAAAGAAAAACCAAAGAAAGTAGCAAAACATGGGATTGTGCTTAAGAAAGCATGGGGTTGTGCTTCTGAAAGCATGGGGCTGTGCTTCTGGAAGCACGAGGCTGTGCTTTTAGAAACACGGGGCCGTGCTCACCTATCAGAAAAGACAAAAATCTACAAGAAAAGACAAAAGAGTGGAAAACTAGACACGGGGCCGTGCTTCAATGGACACGGGACCGTGGTCACCTTTCAGAAACGACAAAAAGAATTAGCACATGTCACTAAAAAGCATGGGGCCGTGCCTCTGGAAACACGGGGCTGTGGTGAGTCATCATGTACGATCTGACAACATGCAACTGGGACACGTAGACACGGGCCGTGCTTGTATCTCTAGACAGCCTATAAATAGAGGCTCTTGTGTCATTGAGAAGTGTGCCTTAAAGAGAGTTCTATACGGTTTTTCACTTACAAAAACACCCACTAGCACTCATATTGAAGATCTTGTGAGGAGTTTGAAGGCTTGGAGGTTGCCATCATCATCCATCATCATCAACATCATCATAATCCATCATCATCTTTAAGAAGGGAGATTCATCCACATTTTGTTAGATTGTTAATCATGTGTTTGTTATCATCATCTCTTTTAATGTTCATAACAATTCTCATTATGAGCTAAAATCCATATACCATATAAAATCTATGAAGAAGCTTTGTTTTACATGATGATTATATTAAACATGTGATTTAGTTTAGTAAAGTACATGGTTATCTTCAAATTATCTTTTGATAAGAAATGTTTCACCATCGTAATTCAACAATTCAAAGTTGGTGGTTGTCAATTATATTGACAATCGTTCATGATCGATTCATATTCTTTAAAGATAGAAATACTTTGATTATTTATCGAAACATGGATCCTTATACTGTACTTAGAAATGATGAGATATAAGTTATGATTTATTTCTCTAGATTTGGTAATTCTGAAATAACATCGTTAACATGATTGCTTAGGTTATCATGCTAGTTAAAGAAATCATATCTTAACGGAATGTGCAATTATTACCTACTTAGACCACCAAGGGGAGGTTGTGTGACTAAACTATAACCACCCGAATTTGTTAGACTTGGTATTTGAGAAATCGAAGTCAATCCTTATCTTTCTACTTTACTAAACTACTTGCCAACTCAAATTGACATTTTCGTGGTAGCATGACATTAGGAAAGGGTTGGCTTTAAAATGCACATGCTACATTCTTTTATGTCATAGGATATGCTCACATAGAAATGAGGGAATATTCTATCATATATTCTTACGGCAAGTTTATCACATGTTTGTTTAATAATCATCAAGGAACAATGGAGTGGATTCTAGATCTTAGATGGTAACCTTGGTATAATTGAACTACTTGTTTAGAATCTCTCGTCTTGGTCACCTATATATTACATATAAGTATTTATATTTTATAAAAATTTCAAAAATCAACCCCAATATGATTAAAACCTCCGATTAAAGTAAAACGACGATTCATTGTTAGAAATATTTGGGTCCACGGATCGATACTTGGTTCTAATCAATACTATTCTACATATACGTTAGTTACACTTTCCTATTTTTGTGTATTTAGGTTTAGTAGAAATCACTTTATAAATTTAAAACGCGATCATGTGCAAAAATTGAATATCGAATCACGTTACATTTCACCAACACCGCACACACGCTTCAAAGTTTTTGGCGCCGTTGCCAGGGACACAGTACATTTCTAAGAAAGATCCATGTTTTAATTTAATCATTGTCTCTAATTGTAAAAATTTTTAGCTTTTATATTGTTTTATTTTTACTAACTATTAAACTACATAATTTTACGGCTAGCCTAATTTTATAACTTTTATTTACCTAACCTTTGCCTTAGCTTAATTAACTTAGACCTTAGTTTAGTTTAGAATAGTGTAGCCTAACTCGTAGTTTAACTTTAACTAACCTTTAGTTTAATTTAATAGTTTAAATTTTTATTTAACTCCATGTATGTCCTCTACATTCGAGTCTGAGCTTGTTTCTCCAATTTCTGAACCGGAATGACTCTTTCGTCGACGAGCATGTTAACGGACTTAAAAACCTCCGAAGCAATCAAAGACGAGTCAGTAGATGCCACCACATTAGGAGAAAATCAAACAGAAAAATGATGGCGGCCCAAAACAATGAGCCGAACATGAGCCAGTATGTCAAGCCAACTCTCGAATGCTACGACAATGTAGTGGCTCCACCCGATATCACCGAACATTTTGAAATAAAATCAAGCACCATTCATATGGTGGAAAATTCAGTTCAATTTCATGGTCTCTCGAAGACCCTCTTTTCTCATATATCTCGATTCTTACGAATCTACGGAACATTTAAAATCTAAAACTGTTCAGAAGATCATATAAAACTCAAACTCTTTCCTTTCTCTCTAAGGGGTCAAGCCTTAGAATGGATAGAATCTCTTACCTCTAGCTCTATCACTACCTGGGACCAGATGGTTGAACAGTTTCTCCTCAAATACTTTCCACCAGATAAAACTGCCAAATACCTTGCCAACATTACCGGATTCCTGACCGATGATGATGAGTCGTTACTATAGGAATCGGTCTGCCCAAGACACATAATAGAGTTGATGTGGCTAGTACGTTTTCATCCAAGTCGGGTCATACCCAATAACAAGCTAGACAAACACCATGATATTTATTTTAGATATGATCTAATAAATAAATATCAACACTTACAATATTTAGAAATGAGATTCTAGATATTTGCACTTGTGTAACATATAAATTATATGGTTAGTTTATATTTTAAGAGAAATTACTTTATGTTGTTGTTTAAGATGGTTAAATAACAAACATAAAAGACAAGTTACAATATACACGTTCCTTGCTATGTTATGTTACATATAACATGCAAAGGTAACAAATAATAAGAAGTTTTGAATTCGAAAACTGGGTGGGAGCCCAAGGGTGGCCGGCCCCCCTTTTCCCTCCTCTGTCTCATCACTTTATTGTTTTGTTATTTACAAGAACATGTAACCATTATTGTTGGTCCAAGATTTATTATTCGATAACACTTTCTCTCTCTCACACACACACAAGAAGCAAAACCTTTTCTCTCTTCCTCCATTTTCGGCCGAGGAAGAAAAAGAACAAGAAGGATGTTTTCTAAGTACAAATCCTAGCATATAAGGTGATTATTGAAGGCTTGGAGGGTATACAAGATTGAGGCTCTCCTCCATTGAAGGCTATCCGTTCAAACCGTCATCTCGTTCATCTTCTTGCATCTTGAAAGATTGTATTACATAAACCCCCTATGGTTGTTGGTTTGGTGAGAATTTAAATTCGTATATGGATCTGGGGCTTGGGTTTTACATATAAAACGGGTTTTATATTAATCACTATAACAAGATTTTAAACTAGTTAATCCGCTGCATTTTTTATAAAAATGGGTTTATTTGACTTTGATAATCTTGTTAAAACCCAACAATGGCATCAAGAGCCGCTTATACGGATACATGCTTTAATAGATCTAAAAACTTTTCAGAATTTATGGTGTGGTTCACCATATGGCCGAAATTTTGGGGCTTTTGGTTATCCCTTGGTTCTTCAATATTTATACTTACCATGCATGCGATAATCTTTAAGAATTAATTCATTTGGATGATTGGTTGTTTTGTTTAGACAAAACCCGAAACTTTCGGTTTTGCTTATCCTTGGCCGAAAGTTTGAGGTTCGCAAGGAGAACCATTTTAGACATGTAATACTTGCATATTTGGATGTGAATTTGGATGTTCATAACCTAGGCATGACCTTGTGTTTGGATGTGTGTTTGTGTTGTGATTGGTTTAATATTCAATTTGGTTGTAATATTATTTTATTTGGGTTTGTAATCTATTTATTTAATCATATTGGTTTGTAATAATAAGTAGATTAGTTGTATTTCTTTTACTAGAGAAAATGTATTAGGATATATTTTGTAAAAGAAGATACAACAAAGTTAGTGTTTTCGGTTTTGGGCCTTAATGGACCTCATAGTCTAAGATGGGATTCTAGCCCAAAGACCAAAGCCCAAACTCGGAGGCCCATTGTAAGGCCCCGTTACCGGTAGCCCTACTTTTGTGTTGGATTTACTCATAAACGCAGTTCTAAATATCAGAGTTAATTAAAACATTCGCAGAATTTTAAAAACTTTCATAAAACATTTCGTAACAATCCAAAACTTGTCTTAAACAAACAACTTGTCTTTCAAAAACAAAGTAATTAAAACATATCACGTCTTGAGCCTTCTGATGCCAGTCTCTTATTCAACTCCACGTGTCCCCTCAAGCGAGCTGTCTCATCCTACTCACCTGCGTGCATACTAAAAGTCAGCTACGCTGAGTGAGTTCTAGTTAATCATACATTATACAATACACACAAACTCATATTATTTCAATCCTACTTTCATACTTTCATACTTTCTTACTTTCTTTTATACTAACTTGCTTTCATAACTTACGTTATAAAGAGCATTATGCCCTACATTCCTCAAGTATTATTAGGGCTCGGTACCCTCCTTCCGCGAGTATTATTAGGGCCCGGTACCCTCTTCCTCGAGTATTATTAGGGCTCGGTACCCTCCTTCCTCGAGTATTATTAGGGCTCGGTACCCTCTTTCCTCGAATATTAGTAGGGTTCGGTTCCCTAGTTCTCGAATATTAGTAGGGTTCGATTCCCTCTTCGTTACCATACAACCATACATCATACCTCGAGTATTATTAGGGCTCGGTACCCTTTTCGTAACCATACAACCATACAACCATCCTTTCCTTCTTTTATTAACTTTATCACGTTCATACACATAAGCATACATATCATACTTACCTTATACATAGCATTACAACCTGACAATACGTGCAATATCCGAAGATCGTTCACGTACCATCAAGCCATCATTCATACATATCACATCATTCACATAAGGCATACACTTATCTCTTAGGATAAACGTATTAACAAACATAATGAGTATGCACACAGCCCTGAAAACATAACACATAAATGGGGCTAGAAACTCCTCTGAATCCTGTTACGCTCTCCGTTAATCGTTATTCCCTTCTTGAGTTGTGCACGGCTAACTGTATATTATTTACATGTATTAATTAATTACTACTACTCATGTTGTATTTCTATCTTTATATAACCCACAACGAATGGGGGTCCGGGGGCAGCGCCCCTGGCAGCAGGGTCTAGGGGCGGCAGCCCCTAGCAGAGTTCAAGGGGTAAATCCCCTGGCTGGGGTTGAGCTGTCTTAACACATTTTTCATTAGGTTTTTAATTTATTTACTAATTTGCTAACTCCAGCGAACTTATCATTAAGCGAACTTAACAATAAGCGAACTTAACATTAAGCGAACTTAAGCATAGGCGAAGTTAGTGATCGGCGAAGTTAACCCTAGGCGAACATATACAAGAGAACTTATATTAGGAGAAGTTCACAGTAGGCGAACTTGCAGATAGGCGAAGTTCACAGTAGGCGAACTTGCAGATAGGCGAAGTTCACAGTAGGCGAACTTGCCTTCAGCGAAGTTATCCAGTGACGGCCACTGGTTTGGTTTAACTCCGCTAATCGGCTACATTTCAACGTATAAACCTTTTTACCATTCTCGTAATCGATCCCATGGCCAACTTTGGATAAGACTTGACCTGGACAAGCGTAAAGTTTGGACCTTTAGGCTTAAAACGTTCAATAAGGTTTTCATTAACGGGCCGCTCATAATCGCAGATTCGTTAGGTTCATTTTAACATCAAGTTTGCCACTTTAATACTATTTTAGGCCCGATCTACTATGGGTTTAAGTCTCAAGACTAACCGTTCATGAAAACGTAAACTTTAACATGGAGAACATACCTTTAACGCGTTTGAAGGTTACGGTATAGCTTGGTTACGAAAGTTAGGCCTCGAATCTATCTTGTATCACGAGAATATATCTAGAATCGATGCTTGTGTGGCTCGGATCTCACCTTCACTCTCGGCCGAAGGTTTATGGTGTAGGGGTGTGTGTGTTTTTGAATGTGTAGGGATTTGGATGGAAGAATGAAGTTTTAGGGTTTAAGGATGGTTTAAGGGAGTATTTATACCCCTTAAAGCCCATGGACCTAAGGCCCATTACCTTTAATCCATCTCAATTAAATCCAAGTCCATGATCATTTCTTGTTTAATATTAGCTAATATTATTAAATGCCCGACCATTCAACGAAATCCTTCTTTATTTAATATTATAAAATTTAGGATGTTACACCCATGGAAGCTAGGAGCTGAAGTTGGAGCCCAAAAGGAAGCCCAAATAAAGTCGAGAAGTCACAACACAAAAGTGGATGCTTGAGGCATTTGGAAGCGGAATCATGTGGGAGTTCACCGACAAATGCCTTTGTTCACATGGATATGCCTTTGTTCACTTGGACATGACTTTGTTCACCTGGACATGCCTTTTTTCACTTGGACATACCTTTGTGAATTGGGTCCCTAGGAGAGACTTTTGGCACACTTGTTTTGGTAAACAAGTGTGGCCAAGATTAGGAGGCTATGGTTATGAACTTGTGGTTGTTTATTTATGCTTGCATGGTTGATTTATATATTTTGTTTTATCTTATTTGGATAAGGATAATTCACAAACTAAATATCAACATCTTGCATAAAATTGGTTCCTTAGAAATCATTAGGTAATAAAATTAGGTTTATTAAAAATTTGTGATTTCACAATAAAATGGGTTTTATTAAAAGGAACTTTGAAAATTGGTTTTCAAACTAAGTACCGTACATTTGAATGCATACAAATGCAAGGTACATAGTTTTCCAATCCAAAATTTAGAAAACTTAAATCCCTTTTAAAACAAGTTAAACACCATCCTTTTATACAACAATCGAATCACTTGGGAACTCGATGTGGGATAAAGGTCACTTAACCACATTGAAGAAAACTTGTGAGTTTGAGGTGGGTTTTGATATTCGTGGGATAAAGGTCACCTAACAACTTGTATGACAAATTCACATGTGTGTGTAAGTAGGATGACTTGATTTGGAAACCATGTGAATAGGGTCACTGAAGCATGGCGTACGAAGGTGTTGATGGGATTAAACATGCCAACTAAACGTATGATGTTTAACCGATCCCATAAACCTAGAAGTTGCAAAGGTTGCAATCGTCAACCGTTGACTACCTTGATAATTCAATAATAGGATAAAGGTCACCTAACTACTATGTGAATGAAACGTTGGGTTCTAGATTTTAATCATTAGTTGTCTTAAAGACATAAAGGGTATTAAAGATTAAAATTAGTTTAATTGATATCGCAAATACTAAAATGGAGCTTTGTTAAATTATGTAGATGTCCGCAATCAACAATCCACCTAACGAAATTATCCCACCCGTGCATAACCTATCACAAAGAGCTATACTTGATAAGGATCGTCTTAACTATAACAATTTTATGTATTGGTATCGAAACTTGAGAATTGTTCTCAAGAAAGAAAAGAAATCCTACATATTGGACGATCCTATTCCCGATGAACCAAACGGTGACGACTTGGATGCATATAACGATTGGTTGAAATACACCGAGGAGTCGCAAGTTTCTGGTCTCATGTATGGGATTTGGTTATACCACCTCTTAACTCCAAACCGGTTGGAAGTAAGTGGGTTTTCAAGAGGAAAACCGATATGCATTGAAACTTGGATACTTATAAAGTAAGACTTGTAGCAAATGGTTTTACTCAAACTCAAGGGGCTGATTATGAAGAGACCTTTTCGCCCGTGGCAATGCTAAAGTCTATTAGGATATTATTTGCCATAGCCGCATATTATGACTATGAGATTTGGCAAATGGATGTCAAAACCGCTTTTCTAAATGGACAACTTGAAGAAGATGCCTATATGGTTCAACCCAAAGGTTTTGTCGATCCACAACATCCTAATAAATTATGCAAGTTAAAGAAATTAATCTATGGATTGAAGCAAGCATCTAGAAGTTGGAATCACCGTTTTGATGAAGATGTCAAGAAATTTGGATTCATCAAGAAAGCTAATGAGGCTTGTGTGTATTAGAAAGCTAGTGGAAGCATCATTACTTTCCTAGTATTGTATGTTGTTGACATACTATTGTTTGGGAATGACATTGAAACCATAGAAGGTGTAAAACAGTGGCTTGGGAGTTGTTTTTCCATCAATGATCTTGGAGAAGCCGCCTATATTTTGGGAATAAAGATCTATAGATATAGATCAAGGTGGTTGATAGGTTTAAACCAAAGTGCATACTTTGATAAAATATTGAAAAGGTTAAAGATGGAGAACTCTAAAAAGGGTTTGCTACCTATTCAAAGAGGAACGATATTGAGTGTGACTCAATGTTCAATATCAAAGGATGAGCAAGAGAAAATTAAATGAATCACATACGCTTCGGCAATAGGATCCATCATGTATGTTATGATATGCACTAGACCGGATGTGTCATGCGCTTTAAGCATGACAAGTCGATACCAACAAAATTCGGGAAGTAGCCATTGGATGGCACTTAAGAGCATATTGAAATACCTTAGAAGGACTAAGGGTATGTTTTAATATATGGCTCTGGTGAGGAGGAACTCGTTGTAAAGTGTTACACGGATGTGAGTTTCCAAACAGTTCAAGATGATTCTCGATCACAATCGGGATATGTTTTCGTTATGAATGGTGGGATATCTCTTGGAAGAGCACAAAACAAGATGTGGTAGCAATGTCCACCACTGAATCGGAATACATCGCCGCCTCATTGGCAGCCTAAGAAGCTGCGTCGATAAGAAAGTTAATTGCTGATCTAGGGGTAGTCCATACCATTCGGGACCCTCTAGGGATCTTTTGTGACAACGAGGGTGCGATTGCACAAATCAAGGAACGTCGTGCACATCAAAAGACAAGGCACATTGAGCGGAGATTCAACTACATAAGGTATGAAGTTGAAAATAGAAAGATATGTATTCGCAAAGTTTACACTGATCAAAACATTGCGGATCCACTCACGAAGCTCCTTGAAAGGCCGAAGAAAGAGGGTCATACTTGCGCCTTAAGACTTCAATATTCTAGTGACTGGATTTGATCTATTTTGTATTTGGATATCGGAACAATTGTTATTTTGACTCATTCATATGATTATGGTTTATGATTATGACATTTGAGTTACATTCCATTTTAGCATGTTTAATTCCGTGAATAAGTTAATTATTATAAATGTCCGTAAGTGTTCATATTTGTGGGAACAAATATGAAGGTAAGACTATTATGAACTTGTATTGGTGGATATTCATAAGGTATGAATATAGAGCAAGGGTTTGCTGCCAAGGTTCATAGATATTTATGGGATATAAATATTGGACTGACCTGCCCTCAAATGTTACTACATGGAATCCTTGTGATCGGTGAATATCATAGTATCCTCTGACCTGAGATACATATTAGGTCTTGATATTCACCAAATATTATGCTTTGACTTAGTTTTTCGCTGCTATGAAACAAGACGGTACATAAGGCTAAGATTGGGTATGGTATGAGGTGATTATGAGAGACGTATGTAGTCAATAGGGGATTTGTCCCTCTTATTCGTTGAGAGTGAGATGTCTAATGCCTGCTAAGTTAAATCAACAAAGAATGATCACTCTGTGTCTTTGGATTTAACATGACATATGTGGCAAAAGGATAAATGATAGATTCACCTAAATCATTTCAAGTAAGGGACTTGAAGGGGATAATGTTATTAAATGGCACTTCGTCATAAGTATTAGGGGTAGTAACCCTTGTTAGGCGGTATTTGCCACTTGCATCAATCTACTATGTATCTTGTGCAAGTGGGAGATTGTAGGAATCGGTCTGCCCAAGACACATATTAGAGTTGATGTGGCTAGTACTTATGATCCAATTCGGGTCATACCCAATAACAAGCTAGACAAACACCATGATATTTATTTAAGATATGATCTAATAAATAAATATCAACATTTAGAATATTTAGAAATGGGTTTCTAGATATTTGCACTTGTGTAACATATAAATTATATGGTTAATTTATATTTTAAGAGAAAGTATTTATGTTGTTGTTTAAGATGGTTAAATAACACACATAAAAGACATGTTACAACATACATGTTCCTTGCTATGTTCTAATACATATAACATGCATAAGTAACAAACAATAAGAAGTTTTTGAGTTTGAAAATTGGGTGGGAACCCAAAGGTCCCCCCCCCCTTCTATCCTCTCTCTCATCACTTTATTGTTTTGTTATTTACAAGGACATGCAACCAATGTTGTTGGTTCAAGAATTATTATTCAATAACACTTTCTCTCTCACACACACAAGAAACAAAACCTTTTCTCTCTTCCTCCATTTTCAGCCAAGGAAGAACAAGAACAAGGAGGTTTTCTAAGTACAAATCTTAGCATACAAGGTGTTTGTCGAAGGCTTGGAGGGTATACAAGCTTGAGGTTCTTCTCCATTGAAGGCTAGTTGTTCAAACCGTCATCTCCTTCATCTTCTTGCATCTTGAAAGGTTGTATTACATAAACCCCCTATGGTTGTTGGTTTGGTGAGCATGTAAATTCATATATGGATCCGGGTCTTGGGTGTTATATTAATCTCTATAACAAGATTTTAAACTAGTTAATCCGCTGCGTTTTTCATATAAATGGGTTTATATGACTTTGATAATCTTGTTAAAACCCAACAGTTACACGCAACATGGGAGAGATACAAAATTCTTCTGAGAAGATGCCCTCATCATGGACTGAGTGTATGGTTACAAGTACAGACTTTCTTTGACGCACAATCCAGACAAAACAAACATGCCATTGACCAAATCTCCGGTGGAGACCTAGGATCCAAATCACCTAACGAAGCATTTGAAGTCCTTGAAAAAACAGAAAAGAAGAGTTTCGCTTACAACCCACAAAGATCTACACCAACCCATAAAGGAATACACCACGTCGATTCCAACACTCTTGTCACAGCACAGCTTGAAGCCCTTTTTAAAAAAATTCGAAAAACTTCAAGCCGAGTTATCAAAAACCAGACTCACCTGTGACACTTGTGGAGGAAGTCAAAAAACAAATGAATGTAAACAAGTCATCATGGCTATGGCAGAAGTCGATTTCATCGCCCGTCAGAACAACGCTTTCAGCAATAACTACAATCCAGAATGGAGAAACCTCCCGAATTTCAGCTAGAAAGACGAAGGTAACACTCAACCCATAATCGGATTCGAAAAAAGACAAATGAATCAACCCTTCCAACCAAAATCCCAATTCCAAGATCAAAGTTACAATAGCCATCAAAACCCAAGCTACTCAAAAATTGAAGAAATGTGAATCCAGATCATGACCAAAACAAATGAAGCAGAAAAGAATGCCGACTCAAGAGCTGCTGATATCAGCGGAGTATTGTTAAAACATGAAGCCGACCTAAAAAGTCAAAAAGCATCATTACAGAATCTAGAAACTCAGATCGGGAAAATTTCCCGAAAATTATCTGAAAGACCACCCGGCACTCTTACAAGAAACACAATCACCAACCCGAATGCAATAGCTAACGTTGTTACACTCAGAAGCGGTACAACCACTATTGCCTCAACAACTTCAGAACCAGTTACGGAAAAGGAATCCCCTGATAAAACGAATGAAAGACTGATCCCAACGGGCACCGTACAACCCAATGAGCCGATCCGAAGTTATATTCCACCTATTCCATACCCTGGACGGCTGAAGTAGGAAGATTGGAAGCTCAGTACGGGAAGTTTTTAGAACTCTTCAAACAACTCCACATCAACATCCCTTTTATCGAAGCCATCACTCAAATGCCAAATATGCCAAGTTTCTCAAGGAAATGCTGACAAACAAGAGAAAGCTGGAGAAGCTATCACATGTCACCCTGAGTGAAGAATGTTCAGTAGTCCTCCAACAAAAGCTACCAAAAAAAATGACCGATCCAGGGAGCTTTACTATCCCTTGTCTCATAGGAAATTTATCAGTGAGCAATGCCTTGGCCGACCTATTAGCTAGTATTAACCTAATGTCTTATGCGGTTTTAGCAAAACTAGGGATTGGAGAACCAAAGCCCACCCGCATGAGCATTAGTTAGCTGACCGATCTGTTAAATACCCTCGGGGCATATTGAAAACATTCTTGTCAAAATTGACACGTTTGTTTTCCCAGTAGATTTTGTAATTCTAGACATGGAAGAAGACAAAAGTGTACCTCTGATTTTAGGAAGACCCTTTTTAGCCACAGCAAAGGCTATAATTGAAATTTGCACCTGCAAACTCACTCTTAGGGTCAATGACGAGGCAATCACTTTTGACATAGGAATATGCAATATCCGCAACATCACGATGACACGTTATATTGTGTCGACATCATCGATTCCATCGTGAGTTGCTATATGCGAAATCCCTCCATCACTAACCCACTAGAAGCACAAGACCTAACCGAAACCATCACCATGCCCATTTTAGAAAACGAAAATCTGTGGTGACTATCATGAGCATCAGAAGTATTATGTGAGATCGCTTAATGTAATGAAAAATCAAAACTATCAATCAAAGAACCACCAGCCTTAGAGTTAAACAAACTTCTAAGCCATCTCGAATACGCGATCTGGAAGAAGACTCTCAACTCCCAATAATTATTTCATCTCACCTTTCTAAAGAAGAGAAAGACGAACTTCTTCAGGTTCATAAAAACCATAAGAAGGCTATCGCATGGAAGATCATGGATATTAAGGGCATCAGTCCTTCATTTTCTACTCACAAAATCCTCATGGAGGAAGAATACAAACGCGTGGTCCAACATGAAAGACGTCTCAATCCCAACATGCAAGATGTGGTGAAGAAAGAAGTAATCAAACTCCTTGATGCCGGATTAATCTATCCAATCTCAGATTCATATTGGGTTAGTCTAGTTCAAGTAGTACCCAAGAAGGGAGGAATAACAGTTGTAATGAACGAGAAGGACGAACTCATACCAATGAGGACCATCACATGCTGGCGAGTTTGCATTGACTACCGGAAACTGAATGACGCCACAAGAAAAGATCATTTTCCACTTCCTTTCATCGATCAAATGCTTGAACGTTTATCTGGAAGATGGATTTTTCGGATATTTCCAAATTCCCACTGCTACTGAAGATCAGGATAAAACCACTTTTACATGTCCATACGAAACCTTCGCCTACCAAAGAATGCCATTTGGGCTATGTAATGCTCCAGCCACCATCCAGCGATGCATGGTGGCCATATTTCACGAAATGATCGAACATTCTATGGAAGTATTCATGGACGACTTCTCAGTCTTTGGAAACTCTTTTGGTCATTGCTAAAAAAACCTCGACAAAATGTTGACTAGGTGTGAGGAAGTAAATATAGTGCTCAACTGGGAAAAGTGTCACTTTATGGTTAAAGAAGGCATTGTTCTCGGCCATAAGATTTCTCAAAAGGGATTAGAAGTTGATAAAGAAAAAATAGAAACTATCTCTAAACTTCTGCACCCAACTTCAATAAAAGCCATTAGAAGTTTTCTAGGTCACGCAGGATTTTACCTTCGTTTCATAAAAGACTTCTCTAAAATCGCTAGGCCTGTGACCAAACTTCTGGAGAAATACACAGCATTCGTCTTCTCTGAAAAATGTGTTAAATCATTCAAAACATTAAAAGACAAGCTTGTCAACGCACCAATCATTACTACAGCCGATTGGACCCTTCCATTAGAAATCATGAGCGATGCAAGAGACTTTGCAGTTGGAGCCGTACTCGGACAACGCAAAGAGAAACATTTTCACCCAATTTACTATGACTAGTAAAACTCTTAACGATGCGCAAGAAATTTCACCACAACAGAAAAAGAGTTACTAGCAGTAGTCTTTGATTTTGAAAAATTTAGATCCTACCTAGTGCTTTCCAAAACCATAGTTTACACCGACCATGCCGCTATACGATACCTCTTCAACGAGCAAGATGCCAAACCCAGACTTATCCGATGGATTCTAATACTCCAAGAATTTGACATTGAAGTTAAGGATAAGAAAGAAGCAGAGAATGTAGCCGCAGACCATCTATCACGCTTAGAATGCCCAGCTTCAAAGGAACATCATGAGGAAATTATCGATGATAATTTTCCACATGAATTTCACATGCAAATCTAAGCAGTCATGCAGGAGAAAGACGAAAGTCCTTAGTTTGCCGACTTCGCAAACTATCTGGCTTGTAGAATCCTAAGAAAAGTGCTAATCAAAAACAATGGAAGAAATTCTTTTTTGACCTTAAGTTCTACTTCTGGGAATACCCTTACTTGTTTAGGATAGGTGCCGATCAGGTTTTTCGTAGGTGTGTAGCAGGAAAAGAAGCCTTAGATATTCTCAAACACTGTCATGAAGGACCTACTGGTGGACACCACAGTACCGCCACTTTGGTCAGAAAAGTGTTTGATGCAGGATTTTTCTGGCCCACCATATAAAAAGACACGCATGCTTTGATCCAAGCATGCGATGCTTGTCAAAGAGCCGGAAACATCTCAACCAAAAATGAGATGGCTCAAAAAGGCATTCAAATATGTGAAGTCTTTGATGTATGGGGAATAGATTTCATGGGCCCATTTCCTAACTCATTCGCGAATAAGTACATCCTTGTAGCAGTCGACTACGTGTCTAAATGGGTAGAAGCACAAGCTCTTCCCACTAATGATGCTCGAGTAGTTGTACGATTTCTAAAAAAGTTATTCTCACGATTCGGTACTCCAAAAGCCCTAATCAGCGACAAAGGTACTCACTTCTGCAATACATTAACGGAAAAAGTCTTAGTACGTTATGGAGTTCACCACCGATTGGCGACACCATATCACCCTCAGACCAGTGGGCAAGTAGAGGTCTCGAATCGAGGAATTAAAACGATTTTAGAAAGAACTATAGGAATGAATCGCAAAAATCGGGCATAAAATTTAGATGACGCATTGTGGGCCCTTAGGACAGCCTACAAAACCCCCCATAGGAACAACACCCCTCAAACTTGTATATGGGAAAGCATGTCATCTAACAGTAGAACTAAAACACAAAGCTTACTGGGATCTTAGAGCAGTGAAGTTTGATCTAATGTCCGCCTGTAGAAACCGGGAAGATCAACTTCACGAGCTAGAAGAACTAAGAGCATTGGCATATGAAAATTCCTGGTCTTACAAAGAAAAGACTAAACTTTTACACGACGCCCATCTAAAAGGAAAAAAAATCTCAAATTGGCGACCTTGTACTATTATATAACACACGTTTACGTCTTTTCCCAGGAAAATTGAAATCTCGTTGGACAGGTCCACACATAGTTGAATCAGTTTTTGACTATGGGGCAGTTGAGATTTCAAATTCTGACGGCCACAAGTTCAAAGTTAATGGGGATCGAGTAAAACCATACATCGATGGACCATTCGAGACCGTCTCAGAGGAACTACTCCACCAGAACTGTTGAACAATATGGAAGTAGGGCCTGGCCAAGACCCTGTTTAAACTAGGAATTGTAAATAAACAAAAAAAATAATTAATAATAAAATAATAATAATAATAATAATAATTTTTTATATTATTATACTTTGTATGTTTGTTGGTTGTGTGGAGTTTTTTTTATATAAATTAGGTACACTACAGGATAACGGACGAAAAACAGGGGACGTTCTGTCGAAATTTGGTTAGCCCGTAGGGAGGTTCCTTTCCATTTTACCCACCATACTTCATATGAATAAATCTTTTTTCGAATTTTTTCACATTGAGGACAATGTGAGATTCATGTGTGGGGAGGGGAATTACTTTACCAATTGCTTGCTCAACTAATTATAAGATTATCTAATAACAAAATTTTTGTAGCAAATAAAGACTATTTTTATAACAAAACCAAATGAAAATCCAAGAAAATTAAAGAAAAGTGAAAAAGTAAAAAAAATTTTGTAATACTTAGAAGAAATTTATGCAGAATATGGCGCTTATACCCAATTCCTCCGTTACTGTGAGATAAACCTCTTGCCATATAAATATTTTTTTCCGGAAGCTTTGAGTGAGTCATATGTTTCGTCTGATTTAGAACGTGTCGCAATTATTCATTTCAAGACCGCACGAAGCGTTGTATAAGGAAGAATGTAAAATCACTACTAACCTCTTAAACCATTCTCCAAATCACAAAACCCTAAACCAAAGCCTTACCACTTTATCCCCCTCACCGGTAAAATACACCACTGGTATTTTACCGGCAGATCCTAAAGAACTGGAAATGTAGTCTTTCGATTTCTCTTTCCATTGTTGCATACATTTCGCAAAACCTTGGTTGCCTCCAGAATTTAGGGAGAGAATCTTTCTCTTTAGCAATGAGGTGAGAAAAAAGTGGCGCCAAGACGAACAAAGGCCACCATTCTGTGGAGTTTCCAAAAGCGCAATGAAAAGAAGAGCAAAAAGATACGAACGATGCCTAAGATGCGGAAACTGGTCCCACGAAGGAAGATGTAGAAAAAGTCAAACTCAGTCTCAACATGAATATACCGAACTAATGAGGGTGGGGCTATTAGGCTCAATGTCTAACGATCCATTAGAGTTGGGAGTTATGTTCGGAGCAGGATTGAGGAAGAACTGATCCACATCCTCGACAAAACTGGTCTTGACGATCTGACCTTAAAAGAGTCACTAGGTTTGTTATATATATATATATACATATTTATATATATATATATATATATAGGATTGATTTCTTTTGAGAACCACTTTGAGTTTTAAGAACTCAACGTAACAATTTTTTTTTCGAATTTTACACATGTGTAATACGTAAGTGTAAGTGATGTACAAAAAATTACGGTATTTTTTCACACACCGAATCGACTTTTTACACCTGTGTAACTAACGTTTAAACTTGTGTAATTATCAAAAATACTTATTCTCTCTCCTGCTTCTTTTTTTAATTGAATATAATCTTAGCCACATATTTCATATCATTTAATTAAATGTGTGGTTAAAATTGAGTTCTTAAAGTTCTTATAACTCACCATGGTTCTCAAAATAACCCTCCCCTATAAATATATATATATATATATATATATATATATATATATATATACATATATATATATATATATATATATCGGGAGAAGAAAGGAGCTAACCGTTGAAGACATCTTAAGACTCCTGACGATTAACAGAAGTTGTTTTTACCGTCCTCGTCCTCATTAACCTAAACCCTTGAACCACAACAAAATACCAAATCCCTACTCACACAAAACCAACCCATATTACCTTCTAATCTATGCAACCCTTCACAAAGGTAGAGATTTGAATTTGTTACAAGCTTATTGATCACAAGTCACATTTTGGCTAAGAGTTTTTACATACATACATCACATGTATGATCAGATATAAAACCGAGTGTGAGTGAACATTGTGAGAACGTGTCGTTTTGCATAAACAGAAGCTCATAAAAACAAATCACCTTTTTAAGGTTGGATATTTTGTTCCCATTTTCTTGGAACTCTTTTAGGGATGTTTAAGCTATGGTCCTAACTTGCTATTTTTAGAGAATATTTATAAGTAGCTTGCTTGAGGACAAGCAAGGTTCAAGTGTGGGGATGTTTGATGTATATAAAAATATACATCTTTTTAGCATCAAATAGTCACTAAAAACTACAACTTCTATCGTATAATATAGTTAACATTACTTCTTATAATGTTAAAATGTATTTTCATGTAAATCCAAGCCTCAAACGAAGAACCGAATGAAAAGCCAAAGAAAAACCAAAGAAAACCCAAGAAAACAACAAAACATGGGGCTGTGCTTCAGAAAGCATGGGGTTGTGCTTCTAAAAGCATGGGGCTGTGCTTCTGGAAACACAGGGTTGTGCTTCCGGAAGCATGGGGCCCTGCATCTGGAAACACGGGGCCGTGCTCACTTATCAGAAAAGACAAAAATCTACAAGAAAAGACAAAATAGTGGACAACTAGACACGGGGCTGTGCTTCAATGGACACGGGGCCACGGTCACCTTTCAGAAACGATAAAAAGAATTAGCACACGTCACTAAAAAGGATGGGGTCGTGCCTCTAAAAGCACGGGACCGTGGTGAGTCATCATGTAGGATCTAACAACATGCAACTGGGACACGTAGACACGGGGACGTGCTTAATAAAGCACGGGGCCGTGCTTCTATCTCCAGACAGCCTATAAATAGAGGCTCTTGTGTCATTTGAGAAGTGTGCCTTGAAGAGAGTTCTATACGGCTTTCACTTATAAAAACACCCACTAGCACTTATATTGAAGATCTTGTGAGGAGTTTGAAGGCTTAGAGGTTACCAACATCATCCATCATCATCAACATCATTATAATCCATCATAATCATTAAGAAGGGATATTCATCCACATTTGGTTAGATTGTTCTAGCTTAATCACGTGTTTGTTATCATCATCTCTTTTAATGTTCATAACAATGCTCATTATGAGCTAAACTCCATTTACCATCTAAAATCTATGAAGAAGCTTTTTTTACTTGATGATTATATTAAACATGTGATTTAGTTTAGTAAAGTACATGGTTATCTTGCAATTATCTTTTGACGAGAAATGTTTCACCATCTTAATTCAACAATTCAAAGTTGGTGGTTGTCAATTATATTGAAAATCGTTCATGATCGATTCATGTTCTTTAAAGATAAAAATACTTTGATAATTTATCGAAACATGTATCCTTATATTGTACTTAGAAATGATGAGATATAAGTTATGATCTATTTCTCTAGTTTTGGTAATTCTGAAATAACATCGTTAACACGATTTCTTAGGTTATCATGCTAGTTAAAGAAATCATATCTTAATGGAATATGCAGGTATAACATACTTAAATCAACCAAGGGGAGGTTGTGTGACTAAACTATAACCACCCAAAGTTGTTAGTATTGGTATTTGAGTAATTGAAGTCAATCCTATCTTTCTACTTTACTAAACTACTTGCCAACTCAAATTGACATTCTTGTGGTAGCATGACATTAGGAAAGTGTTGGCTTTAAAATGCGCATGCTACTTTCATTTATATCATAGGATATGTTCACTTAAAAATGGGTGGCTATTATATCATATACTGTAACGATTCCGGCAAATTCAGGTATACCCTAGCCGGAATATACTATTTACGTGTTATTCAATACTGAATATATGAATTATAATGTGTTTATACGAGTATATAAGATTCACAGTACGAATTATACTCGAATGAACAACTAGTCGTATCGGGATTACGATTAATCGATGAACGATTATTGAAACCCGAACGAATCAGGAATTACATTATAGACAAAATATATAATGTTTAGTGATGTTTACGAAGTATTAAAGCTTCGGGATAAGTGAATTATAGCACAGAAAAAGAATGGTAAGTTTAATGGTACGTCAGTACGCTAAACGAAACCTTTAACGCCAAACCAAGCAAGAGATAATCAATCAAGCCGAAAAAGATGCGTAATCATTAATAAAATGATGTTTTAAGTCAATAAATGTCATGGTTTAAGTTTTTAAAGTTTTTAAGTCGGTTTTATGTAAATTTTATTTTATCCCGAAAAACGACCATTTTAGGCTCGTTTTAAGCCGAATTACGAGTTTAAACGAGAAACGAACTGAACCAGATTATCCACAACATTATCCGGATTGCGTAATCCGAATGTGTGGCCTAGAATGGATGTGTGGGCCCCACCCCACACATAACCTTGGACCGATCGGTCCTTGTACACACACACAAACATTACATTTTCTTTTTTCTAAACATCCAACTCCAAAATCCTCTCAACACTCATCTATCTTCATCCAAGTTCTTGATTTCCAACCAAGATTTACAAGGTATAACACATGTTTTAATGCTTGAATCTTGTTTCCAACTTCATGATCTTGAGAAAAGGAGGTTTCAAATGTAAAAATGGGTGAAAACCCGAGTTGAAACCGATTCTCGCATGATCAAGTGATGTATACAAGTTATACAAAGGATCTTGATCCAAGTAATGAGTTAAAAGAGTTTAGAACGAAATTTTACGGTTGAAATCTTGTAAAATGAGTTTCCATGTGAAAGACGGGTGAAAACCCGAGATGAAACCGACTCTTGCATGATCAAGAGATGTATACAAGTTATACAAGGGATCTTGGTCCAAGAAATGAGTAAAAAGAGTCGAGAACGGATTTTTACGGTTAAAACCTTTGTTTTTATATCAAAACCGACACTATGAAAGAAATGGTTTGATTGTTGGTGTAACTTGCTTGGTATGGTGTTATTGTGCTTGTAAGTGTTGTATCTAGTGGCTAGCAAAGGCTAGAAACCAAGATCTTTGCGATCTAACGCTAGAAAACACAAGATAGTTCGGTTTTCGTGTGATTTAGTTATTTTGGACAGATTGTGGTAGGCTTAGAGTTGGGTCATGAAATTTCACATAGATGATCTACACATGAAAATATGAGATCTGTGAATTTTTGGTAATTTTTGGATAAAGGATGAATATTTGGTGAATTTAATGCTCGGTTTTGGCCAAAAATGGTGAAAAATAGCTAAACATCATGAAAAATTCTGGAAAATTTAAGATAAGCTTTTTATAACATATAAAAGTCACACACAAAATTTCAGGTTCATTGGAGAAGTCTAAGTAGGCTTTTCGGTAAAACGAGTTCTAGGGATTTCTAGCTCGGTTTTGGTAAAAATGGCATGAAAAATGAGTTTTTGGTTCTGGAAAAATTACAGTGAACTAAGTGGGTGACAGGGGTCATCCCAGAAAAATTTGGGATTTTTCGAAGGTCGTTTGGTATTTTCGACATATTTGGTGTTTAAATGACGTTTAAAAATGGTTAAATAAATCTTAGGTACAAAAATTAATTCTGGAAAAATTTTATAAAATTTCTTACTGTCAAAATATGTTTTGTACAAAATTTCAAGGTCCAAGACTAAACGGATATTTATTTGTGCTAATTGGAACTTAAAAACAAACTTTTAAAGCTTAAAACGAGTAAACCGGCAAAGTTCGCCTAAGCGAGCTGACTGGTGCATAAAAACCCTAAAAATGGACTATTTTCATGAAACTAAGTTAATCAAGTAAAAGTAAATCATCCGAAAATAATTTGGATGGTTTGGGTAATTTTACCCGATTTTACTGTTTCCGACACCTAAATGACGGAAACGGGCCCCGCGGCCAAACGGGGTGTCCAAACCGAGCTCTAATTTCATCACTTTAACTAAAATAACAGTCAAACACCATTTTTGGGTCGGGTGTGAACAAACTCATTTTTGAAACTAAAAACGGATAACCGTGCTAGGCACGCAAATCAAGGAAAACATAAAAATGATAATTTTGACCGTCAGACTCTAAGTAATGTCACAATCTGAGGCCTTAGAAGTGTCACAGGGTTAACATTGTCCCCGAATCGAGTACAGTACTGGGTTAACAATGTCCCCAGATGTACCGATTGACACGGATTTAATTTATGGGAATTATATAGTAACGACTAGATATCATATTACAGATCCAGGCTTATAGCAGTTCATTGTATCACGTCCCGACTCACAGAAAGGTGAGTTTTCACGAACCCCTTTTAATGAACCGTTTTAAATATTTTCCCGGGGCGGAAAGCATGTCTTTATTAAAGTATTTAAGTACATACCGATCGTATGGAAACACTTGTATATTTATATATATATTGTTTGATGCACAGAATATATAAATTGTTTATCGTGTGGGATTGTTCTGGGGTAACATAGTTCCCAGAGGTTATTATTGTTCTGGGGAAACATAGTTCCCAGAGGTTATTATTGTTCTGGGGTAACATAGTTCCCAGAGGTTATTATTGTTCTGGGAAATTTCCCAGAGGTTATTATTGTTCTGGGGTAACATAGTTCCCGGAGGTTATTATTGTTCTGGGGAAACATAGTTCCCAGAGGTTATTATTGTTCTGGGGTAACATAGTTCCCAGAAGATTAATGAAAATGTTCTGGGGAAACATAGTTCCCAGCATAATTACATTGCTAATAAATGATTATTAAAATGATCTGTCAGAGTTTATTTAAATTAGTGAAACTCACCAACTATTCGTAGTTGACCCGTTTTCTTTACATGTTTTCTAGGTATGCCCAAGTTGGAATGATTGATATGTGCTTAATGATCTGTGCTACTTGTTGGAAGCTTGCTGATCTATATTTTGTAATGAATATATTAATGTCTTATCGGTAAAACATGGGTGTAACACCTAGACAGTAACGAAACTCGCAAAAATGTAATATGATATAAATTAATGTAGTGGTATTTTCTTTATAAGCAATGCTGTTGATATCAGATGTGTCTGTTGCATCCCGTTTACGTTTCCGCTGCGGTTACGGGGTGTTACAGAACTT